>NW_016107348.1:1672703-1702120 GCF_001604975.1 Cebus imitator | reverse complement strand
GCAATTAGCCAGGCATGGTAGCACACACTTGTATCACTTGTGCCCAAGAGTTCGAGGCTGCACCACTGAACTCCAGCCTGGGTAACAGAGTAAGACCCTGGCTCAAACAAACAAACAAAAAAACCCCAAAACTCTGTTGGTGATATAGCCCAAAGTTTATCAGATACGTGGAACTATCTATTATATAACATTTCACTCTAGGGACTGTCCATTCCCTTGATAGCTACCTCCAAGAACTGAGAACCAATACACAGCTCAAGAAGCTTTCATTAAGATTAAAACAACTTCTTGGCTGGGCATAGTGGCTCAAGCCTGTAATCCCAGTACTTTGGAAGGTCAAGGCAGCAGGATCCCTTAAGTCCAGAAGTTCAAGACCAGCCTGGGCAACACAGTGAGATCCTGTCTCTACAAAAAATAGAAAATTTAGCTGCGCATGGCGGCATGCATCTGTAGCCCTAATTACTCAAGAGGCTGAGATGGGAATGCTTGAGCCCAGGAGGCTGAAGTTACAGTGTGCTATGATCGTGCCACCGCATTCCAGCCTGGGCAACAAGATGAGAATCTGTCTCTTACAGAAGAGAAAATCAATGAAACAAGTGGCTGGTCCTTTGACTAAGACAATAAAATTGATAAATCTCTAGCCAGACTGATGATGATGATGATGATGACACTGAAGGAGGAGAAGGATGAGGAGGAGGAGGAAGGGGATGGAGAAAACACAAATGGCCAATATCAGGAATGTGAGTGCTGACAAGGCTACAGTTTCTATCACTATGTAAAGGATAATAAAGAAATATTATGAATAACTTTATGCCAATAAATTTGACAATTTAAATTAAATAGACAAATTCCTTGAAAGATACCAACTATCAAGCGTTTACTCAAGAAAAAACAGATAACCTAAATACACCTATTAAAATCTTCCCACGAAGGAAGTACCAGGTCCAGATGACTTTATTAGTGGATTCTACCAAACAGTTAAAAATAATAATACCAGTTATATAGAAACTCTTCCACAATACTGCAAAGAATTCTTTCCACTTCATTCTATGAGGCAAACATTACCATGATACCAAAACAAGACAAAGACATTATAAGACTTCCAAAGAAAAATATCCCATACAAATACAGATGTAAAAATCTGAACATAATTTTAGCAATTCTAATTCAACAATATATTAAAAAGATATGTAATGACCCACTGGGGTTTATCCTAGGAATACAGGGTCAATATAACATGTGAAAATCAATGTAATAACCTTATTAACAAACTAAAAAAGAAAAGGTGTATTATCATTGAGACGTGACCAAGTCCAATGTCTCCTTACTCCTAAAAAAAACTCTCAGCAAACAAGGGATGCCCACTCTCACCACTTGTATCCAACACTGTATTAGAGATTCAGCCCAGTGTAACCAGGCAAGTAAAAGAAATTAAAAGGCACCCAGCTTGGAAAGGCAGAAGTAAAACTGTCTTTACTGGCAGATGACACATGGTCCATATAGAAAATCTGATGGAATCTATTTTTAAAAAGCTACTGTAACTAAAAAGTGAGTTTAGCAAAGCTGCATGATATAAGATCAATATATAAAAATCACTTGTATTTCTGCATATTAGCAATGAACAATTGGAAATTGAAATGAAAAGACTATCATTTGCAAGAGCATCAAAAAATATTGAATACTTATAAATAAATCTGATTAAAGATATGGAAAGTCCATATACTATAAAACACTGCTGAGAGAAATTAAAGAAGATGAAAGGGAAATACATATCTTACTTTCAGGTTTTAAGATTAAATATTATGATGTCAGTTTTCCCCAAATTTATCTAAAGATTCAATACAGTTCCAATAAAAATCTTACCAGGTTTTTTTTTTTAAATAGAAATGGATAGAGTATTCTAAAATACATAAGAACATGCAAAAGACCTAAAATAGACAAAATTACTTTGAAAAAAAAAAAAAGAACAAAGCTAGAATAAGAACAATGCTAACTATTTCAAGACTATTATTAAAGCTATAGTAATCAAGAAATAGACTCACATATACGTGAACAACTGATTTATTTTATTTATTTATTATTTTTGATATGGAGTCTCGTTCTGTCTCCCAGGCAGGAGTGGAATGACACAATCTCGGCTCACCGCAACCTCTGCCTTCCAGGTTCAAGCTATTTTCCTGTCTCAGCCTTCCGAGTAGCTGCGTAGCTGGGACTACAGCTGCATGCCACCATGCCCAGCTAATTTTTGTATTTTTAGTAGAGACAAGGTTTCCTGTATTGGTCAGGCTGGTCTTGAACTCCTGACCTCAGGTGATCCACCCACCTCAGCCTCCCAAAGTGCTGGGATTACAGGCGTAAGCCACCATGCACAGCCTGATTTTCTGACAAATAAAATAGCCCCTCAAACCATAGTTTCACTTTCCATAGTGGCGGTTACCATTGTCAACAGCTGTCTGAAAATATTAGATAGAAAATTCCAGAAATAAACAATTCATAAGTTTTAAATTGTGTGTCATTCTGAATAGCACAATGAAATCTCATATGGTCCTGCTCCATCTTGCCTGGGATGAGAGCCATTCCTTCGTCTAGGGAACAACACTACTACCCTTAGTCACTTACTAGCCATCTCAGTTATCAGGTTGTCACGATACTTCAGTGCTTGTGTTCAAGTAACCCTTATTTTACTTAATGGCCAGAAAGGGCAAGAGTAATGATGCTGACATACTATTATAACTGTTACCTTTATTATTGTTAGTCTCTTCTTGTGCCTAATTTATAAATTAAACTTTATCATATGTATGTATAAATGTATAGAAAAAACATTGTATATTGTATACATATAATTTGCATACTGTATATTGCATATATATAATTTGTTATTATCCACAGTTTTAGGCATCCACTAGGGGTCTTGGAATGTATCCCCAGAAGATAAGGGGGGACTACTTCATACAAAAACAATGAAGTAGAGATAGGATAGTCTTTTCAACAAATGGTATTAGAGCAACTGATATGTGTATATAAAAAATGAATTTTCTTCCATGTCTCACACCATATACAAAAAATTAACTCAAAATGGACACAGACCTAAAATGTAAAACGTAAAACTACAAAGCTTTTAGATGCAAACAGAGGATAAAATCTTTCTGACCTTGAATTAGGCAAAGAATTCTAAGATTTGACCAAAAGCATGATCCAGAAAATAACTGATAAATTGGACTACATCAAAATTTAAAAGTTCTACTTCTCAAAAATCTTTGCAAAGTCTACATCTGATAAATATCTTGTATCTAAAACATAAAAAGAACTCTCAAAACTCAAGAATGGAAAAACAAACAACGCAATTTTTTAAATAAGCAGAAGATTTGAACATATTCCTAAAGAAGACACACCAACAGCAAATAAACAACACGACATTCCTATTCTAATGACTAAAATTAAATCTAATGACAATATTAAGTATTGGTAAAGACATGGGAAAAAATGGAACATTCACACATTCCAAATGGGAACGTAAAATTGCGTTGCCACTTTGAAATCTCAAAATAACTAGGTTGACTGAAAGAAGCCAAACAAACAAGAGTACATACTGTATATATACATATAAAACTTTAGAAAATGGTAACTGTGAAGGAAAAGTGAAGGAAAGTGAAGGAAAGCCGATGATGAGTGTTTGACTGAGAAGGAATAGAGTGAGATGGGGTGGGAAGGAAAGACTGTAAAAATGTATGAGAAAACTCTTGGTGGTGACGCATACATTCGCTATCTTGAGTGTGGTTATGGTTTCACCAGTGTATACAAATGTCATCTTATCAAATTGTATACTTTAAAATCTACATTTATTAAATGTCAATTATAATTCAAAAAAGCTGTTTTAAAAAACATACTAACCAGGAGATTAAAAATCTGCTTTTCTT
Source organism: Cebus imitator (assembly GCF_001604975.1). Classification (NCBI taxonomy): domain Eukaryota; kingdom Metazoa; phylum Chordata; class Mammalia; order Primates; family Cebidae; genus Cebus; species Cebus imitator. The sequence continues at coordinate 1,698,203 of NW_016107348.1, read as the reverse complement.
TAAAATTTTACATGCTTATGGCTGGGTATGGTGGCTCACGCCTATAATCCCAGCACTTTCAGAGGCCGAGGCAGGTGCCTCACCTGAGGTCAGGAGTTTGAGACCAGCCTGGCCAACAGATGAAACCCCAACTCCACTAAAAATACAAAAATCAGCTGGGTGTGGTGCACACACCTGTAATCCCTGCTACTCGGGAGACTGAGGCAGGAGAATTGCTTGAACCTGAGAGGTGGAGGTTGCAGTGAGCTAAGATCGCGCCATTGTACTCCAGCCTGGGTGACAGAGCAAGACTCTTGTCTCAAAAAAAAAAAAAAAAAAAAAAAAAAAAATAAAAAAAAAAAAAAAAAAAAAAAAAAAAAAAAACTTTACATGCTGATAAGACTACAGCTATGTGAAGATAAAGGTTTAAAAATTACCTTTTAAAAATGCAAATTAGACATTTCGTTTGGGGAAAATTTTTGTTAAAAAAACAATATTTAATTTTATAACATAAAACTAAACGTTATCTTTATGAAAGAGTTTGTAATTTTTAGTTGCATGGTATTTCAAATAAAACATTCATAAAAATATTTAAGGAAAGTCATATGCAGAGTCACGTTTTCCTGTTCTTTTGAATATTTAGGGCTAAAAATAGGAGTCGGTTATGCCAGGAATATAGGTTAAAAAAAAATCACCTTGCAATAAAATCTCCAGAAAAATCTCCAATAAAATCTAAAAAACTTCAGAACTAAATCATTCCAGAAATGTATATTTACTAATAAAATGTTTTCTTCCTTTTATTTATCATGGTAAAATATATATAACATTAAATCTACAATTTTAACCAACAGTAAGAGTACAATTCAATGGCATTAAGTACATTCATAATGTTATGCAACCATCACCATTATCTCTCTCCAAAATTTTCATCACCTCAAACACACATAGTAAGGAATTATTGTTTATTAAACAAGACAAAAACAGGAAATTGAACATATTTCTTTAGATGCAGTCTTGTAAATCATAGAAGACATGAGAGTCAGATGCTACTATCCACAAAAACAGTAGGCAAAAACCACTGGCTACTGATTATACCCACCTGATGATTCCGAAAACTCCTATTTGGAATAGATGTTCAATTAAACTTCCTTTTTCTTATTAATCTAAAAACAGAATCATGCAGCTAATTAAAAATCATGCATCTATTTTTCCAATTTTTTCATATTGGCCGAATATAATACCTAGTCTCTTCAGCTTTTCTAAATTCATTTGACTTAATCGTTTTATTTAAATTTCTCACTAAGCATTCTAAAAGACCTCAACAAGAAATGCTAATTAGAAATAATACTGCTGTCATCCTCACATCACTACTTCAGCACCAATACCACCACCTCCAAAAAGACAAAAAGAAACCATGAGAAAAATTTGTAATGGATATTAAAGATCTCCACAACCATAATCTGGACCCTGAAAGGTCTCCTACCAAGAAACAAAAGTTAAAATATTTCTAAAATATTTCACCCAAATGATTAGGATTTATGTTTGCAACAAACAACACTTCTACTAAGGTGTTTCCCATAAACATTCTGCAGGTTTTCTGGAGAGGTACAGTAAAAACAAGAAAAAGAAAACTAAAATCAGGAAGCACAATCCTTCTAGGTTCACAACACACAACCTATAAATAGGAACAGAGGAGAATTAGGTCTGCCTATATTCCAAAGCTTATTCAGATACTGTTATGTAGGTAATGTAGGTACTTTAAAAAGGTAGAATCTCTCAAGTCCAAAGGACACCAGGGACAAGTCTAACTTGAAAAACAATTCTACTATTAAAATTAAACTACTGCACTTCATTCTATTCATGTTCTCACAGGTGAGGTTAAATGATGAAAACACATGGACACACAGAGGGGAACAACACACACTGGGGCCTATCGGAGGGTAGAGGGTAGGAGGATGGAGAGGATCAGGAAAAATAACTAATGGGTACTAGGCTTTACGCCTGGTTGATGAAATAATCTATACAACAAATCCCCATGACATATATTTATCTATGTAACAAACCTGCACATCTAAGCCTGAACTTAGAAGTTTTCTAAAAAGTGATTTTAAAATTCTATCCTGGTTTTTTCACCGTGTAACTATTCTTCCAACTACTATCAAGACAAAAATTCTATTCTGACAGTTATTTTTGTTGATTCTCCAAAATTAGAAATCTTAACTCTTAATACAAATAAGGAATTTTTTTTAAATACATATTTCTACAACTGATACAGACTGAAAAATTAGCTAGCAAAAATATATGCCAAAAAATTACTTTATAGGAAATCTTATTTTCAGGTTAAACAAATTCAATTTAAGAATTCTGTGGGGTGGGGCACGGTGGCTCACACCTATAATTCCAACACTTTGGGAGGCTGAGGGGGGCAGATCACAAGGTCAAGAGTTCAAGACCAGCCTGGCCAACAGTGTGAAACCCTGTCTCTACTGAAAAAACACAACAGCAAAAAATAGTCGGGCATGGTGGCTGACGCCTGTAATCCCAGCTATTCAGGAGGCTGAGGCAGGGGAATTGCTTGAACCCAGGAGGCAGAGGTTGCAGGGAGCCAAGATCGTGCCACTGCACTCCAGCCTCGGTGAAAAAGCAAGACTCTGACTCGGGGCAGGGGGGTGGGGAATGCTTCTGTGTCTTCATAGATGCAGAGGTTACACAACAGTGAATGTACTAAATGCAATTAAAATGGTTAATTTTGTGTTACGTGAATTTTCAAGTAAAAAAGATAATATTTCTATGCATATTCTGGGTCCTATACCTAATTAAAAATCATCCATCTATTTTTTCCAATACTCCTGAGGAAGGGCATATATGGCTCTAATTGTTGCTGGCAGATACCTGGTGGACTCCAACATGGATAATGACACAGCCATGAGAATATTTTAAAAAGCAGAGCTGGAGACTCAGTGGTACCACACCTGAAGCCTGCATTCCTTAGACTTAATCAGTTCAAGACAGCAACAAGCCTATATATTTATGGATACTTCTAAACCAGAACAAGGAACCCATGAACGTCTCTAAATCCAGTCTGCATTCAACTAGTAACTCCAAATGTCAGAATACACTAGTCTACCAAATAAAGTCCAATTTTTAAATTATTTAAGCCCCTTGGGAAGCTGGCTTTATCCTTACGGCTAACTATTCTCCAGTAATAACCCTTCATGCTTCATTTTAAGAACTCTACTAAATCTTCCCTGAATGTCTTATGTACATCCACTCTCAGTTTAGTCTTGTTTCTCTGTGCTTAGAAGGCCCTCTCCTAAAGCTATCTAAAAGTTAGCCAATTCAAATCCCTTTTTCTCCGTTAGTCATTCTCTTACTACTAATAATATACTGTGTTATTTTTGTATTGTTAAAAATTCATCTTGACTGGGCATGGTGGCTCACACCAGTAATCCCAGCACTTTGGAAAGCCAAGACAGGCAGATCACCTCAGGTCAGGAGTTTGAGACCAGCCTGGCCAACATGGTGAAACCCGTCTCTACTAAAAATACAAAAATTAGCTAGATGTGGTGGCACACGCCTGTAATTCCAGCTACTTGCGAGGCTGAAGCTGGAGAACTGCTTGAGCCTGGAAGATGGAGGTTGCAGTGAGCCAAGATTGTGCCACTGCACTCCAGCCTGGTGACAGAGTGAGACTCTATTTCAAAAAAAAAAAAAAAAAAAATTCTTCTTGGCTGAACATTTATTAACCTATGTTTTTTTGCCATGTCAACAGTAAACTATATCATATTTTTCCTTAAGTGGAAATTATAGTCTTATAGAAAGACAACATATTATTTTACTAACATGCTAGAGGATCCCATATAGAAAAAACAGGAATGTGAAAATAATAATCTCACAATGTAAATTATCTTATTCTGATGTATCCTTTAAAATTAACTATTTCATTTTCTTGTTGTAATGGCCAAAAGATTCCTTTGTGAAGAACCTAAAAGAACATATTTCGGAACTGCACAGCAACTGTGGAACAAAAGAAAATCTGAAATATATTTAATCATACTACATTTCCAACACCTGTTTTAGGGTACGTACATTTCAACTCAAATAAAATTCCTGTGTATCAGGGTATTTGCAAAATTAACTGCATGTGATAATACACCAATATAAATTCAATTTCCTTTTCCGATTTCACTTAGCTGGTCATTTTCTCATCAGGAAACACAAATTTACGCCGTCTCCAAGGTGATAATCTTTCACCTTTCAACCTTCAACAAGAAAATGAAATTTTAATCAACACAGCTAGATCCCCACCCCCAACACCCTAATCCCAAAAAGTTATGCTTGTGGTTGCCATGCCTAAAAGTATTATTCAACACTAAAAATCATCACAGTTTACCTTTCAGCTACAACAGACACATTTTGTCAAATCCAAAGTGTGCTTACTAAGGATTTAAGCTTTAAAGAATAAAGAGTTTTATCCTTAAATATCTATATACATTTATAAGAGTATGTATATGCATGCATTTCTGTTCCATGAAACAGAAAGCCTTAAACAGTGAATAACTCAGCAGCAAGGATACTTTCAAAGCAGTGTCCAATATGTGGCTTCTAAAAGGAACTAAGACTCCACGATTACTAAAAAAAAAAAAAAAAAAAAAACCCCAATAGTCCCTGGGAAAATGGCTGACTGGAGATCCCAGACTGGAAGCATATATGACAAACCTGGAAAATTCTGTCATATCGGATAGAAAAGAAGCTATAATAGGATACTAAAATTCTATCAAAAGAAATGAGAAAACCAACTGAATAGGCTCCCACTGGCCAAAGATGAGAATTTAATCATTAACAGGAATAAAACTGCACTGCACCAAAATATACCAAATATATTGAAATAGACAAATTGAATAAGACTCTTAAAATGTTTCACAGGTCATCTCTGTAAAATGTTACAGAATCAACATTATTTTGAAAAAGGTAAACAAAGGCAAATAATTAAGCATATATGCTATCTGTCCTATACAATCAGTATGTAAGAATAACCAAATAATTGACAAAGGGAAGTTTCCCTTTACAGGATAATTCTAGCTAATAAACACAGGAGCATTAGGATATCACCATTTTGTAAACCCTAATGAATTAATAGATCTAGGGTTAGGCAATGATCATCAGTAGAAACAAAACAGATAAACAATCTTATAGTTTTATATATATATATATATGTGTGTATATATATATATATATATATGTTTATATATAAAGGAGACACATTTTATACATATATATATATATATATATATATCTTCTGATAGAAATACACTCCAGCACCTATAAAGTGTTCTTGAGAAAAATACATATACACATTACATATAGTCAGAATTGAAACAAGCCTCTAGATTTAACTACAAATTTGTAGTAAATAAAGAGAACAGAAACCATGCTAAGATACACCACAGAACTACAATCAGCAAAATCCAGACTCTAGGAGACAAAAACAAAAAACCTGAATAAGCCAGGTTTTTCCATCAAAAAAAAAAAAAAAAAAAAACTTAAAAAAAAAAAAAAAAAAACCCAAAAATTCAAGAAAAAAAGAGTTGGAGGGGAAACCTATAAATTAGCTCTGACAAATAAAACTTTCAGTAATAAGAGAAATAATCTGTACCATCAATATGATAGCCCCTAACCTCATAACGCTACTGAGTACTCGATATATGTGTAGGGCAACAAAGGACCAGATAATTTCATTTTAGTTTTAATCAATGTAAACAGCTACATGTGGCTAGCAGCTTCTGTACTGAATGGTGCCATTATAGACCATTGAAAAATTAAGAGGCATACTATCAATCACAATATATTGTACGATGAATCTTATTTGGGTTCCTATTCAAAATAATAAATCTTAAAATACACATAAAACAATTAGGAGCCATGTAAAAAATCTGGGGGCATGAGGGGAGTGCTGCCCTTGTCTACCACTGCTGCCAGTAGCTGCACCTGTCATCAGGATGACTGAGGATTAATCTGCCCTATCTACCATTGGTGCATTATGTGCATAATCAGGGGCCCAAGAAGAGGTCTGCCCTGCTTACCATAGCCCGCACCTATGCACATCATCTGGAAGTCTGGAAAATGGGAATGAACCACCCCAACTGATGCTGGCACCTGCATGCATTATCCAGAGGCCTGCAGATAGGTCTGCTCTGCCTACCACTAACACACACATATGTTGTCCAGGAACTGAAGACAATCTCACTCCACCCACCACCATCACTGCTTCAGTCTGAGTGTGCCAACTTGTGACCTGAGAATCAACCCACCCTGATCACTACTGCTGGCATCCGAACACACCATCCAGTGGCTTGGGGACATGTCCACCTAGCCCACCTTGCCCAGTGCCACAACCACCAGTGCCCAAGGTCTAGCTGGTCTAGTGTTTTCATCTGTAGCAAAGCGTCAAACAGCCTTCACTAGAAAACACCATCTAAGCCAATGAGAAACTCACAGATATTACTGCCACTGATTAAAGCTAAAGAAATAATTCAGAAACTACATTACCTCCCTACCCAGAATCAAAACTAAAGCAACCTACCCATGCAACACTATAGTTAGGCCTATAGGAAAGTCTTTCCCTAAGAAAGTCAATCCATAAAATTGGAAGAAGTGACTGTTAAATCAGAGGTACAGATAGCAGCATAAGGATGCAAGAAACACAAAAAAGCAAGAAAATATGATACCTCCGAAGAAACACAAGCTCTCCAGTTTAACAACAAAAAAAAAAAATCCAAAAAGGAGAAATTTATAAAATGCCTGAAAAATAATTCTAAGTAATATTTTAAAAATTCAATGAGACACTAAAGAACACAGATAAACAATATAAAAAATCAGGAAAAAAATTCATGATCTGAATGAGAAAGTCAACAAAGAGATATCATTTTTAAAAATCAAATTCTAGAACTGAAGAAGTCAATGAATGAAATAAAAAACACAATTGAAAGCTTCAAAATAGACTAGATCAAGAAGAAGAAAGACTTTCTGAATTTAAAGACAGATCTTTTTAAATAACCCAGTCAGTCCAAAAAATAATAATAAAAAATAAAAGAAACTAAAGTAAGGCTACGTGACATATGGGACACCATAAAGCAGACAAATATTCTAGATTCTAATTCTAGGAATCCTAGAAGGTGAAATGACAGGCGAAGATATAGAAAACCTATTTATCAAAATAATAACTAAAATCTCTCCAAGTCTTGCAAGAGATTTGGTTATCTAGATCCAGAAGCTCAATAATTCCCAAACAGATTCAACTCACAAAGGTCCTTCCCCAAGCATATTATAGTCAAACTATCAAAAGTCAAAGACAAAGAGAAAATTCTAAAAACATCAAGAGAAAATTGTCAAGTCACATATAAAGTAATCACCGTCGGACTAACAGCAGATTTCTCACTAGAAACCTTACAGGTTAGAAACAATGAGATGATATATTCAAAGCTCTGGAAGAAAAAAAAAAAAAAAAAAAACCTGTCAGCTAAGAATACTATGCCCAGGCAAAGCCATCCTTAAAAGATAAAGGAGAAATAAATTTCTTTTCCAAAAGTGCAAAAGCTGAGGCATTTATTTATTAGCACTAAGCCAGTCCTACAGGAAATACTTAAGGTAAGTCTACATCTGAAAGCTAAAGAATAATATCTACCATCATGAAAGCACACTAAAGTATAAAATTCACTGGTAGAGCAGATAGACAAAAATAAGAAAGAAAATTGAGACAAATGTTGTCACTACAGAAAACCACCAAACCACATGATAAACAGTAAGAACAGAAGAAAAAAAGCAAAAGATGTATAAAATTAACAGAAAACAATAAACAAAATTACAGGAATAAGTCTTCACCTGTCAATAATAACCTTGAATGTAAATGAATTAAATTCCCCACTTAAAAGATATATACTAGCTGAATGGATTTTTTAAGTATGATGCTGCCTACCAGAAACCCACTTCACCTGTAAAGACATACACAGACTAAAAGGAAAGGAAAAAGATATCTCGTGCAAAAGGAAACCAAAAGTGAGCAAGAAATTCTATCAGATAAAACAAACTTTAAGTCAAACACTGTAAAATGAGACAAAGAAGGCCATTAAAAAATGATTTTAAAAAATCAATTTAGCAAGAAGATATAACAATTCTAAATATATATGTACTCAACACCAGAGTAGGCAGATATTTAAAACAAATGTTAGATCTAAAGAAAGAGATTCCAATACCACAGTAGCTGGGAACTTCAACAACCCACTCTCACCACTGGACCAATCATCTTAACCGAAAATCAACAAATAAACATTTTAACTGCACTTAAACTAGATGGACCCAACAGACATTTATAGAACATTTTACCCAACAGGCACAGAATAAACATTCTTCTCATCAGCACATGAAACATTCTCTAGGACAGACCATATAATAGGCCACAAAACAAGTCTAAAAATTTTTTAAAAATCAAATCATGTCGAGTAACTTCTCAGACCACAATGGAATAAAACTAGAAATCAATAACGAGAAACTTTGGAATCTATACAAATATATGAAAATTCAACAACATGCTCCTCAATGACCAACATACTCCTCAATTCTGGATCAATACAGAAATTTAAAAAAAAATTTTTAATGTCTTAAAACAAATGAAAATAGAACCACAACATACCCAAACCTACAGGACACTGTAAAGGCAGTGCTAAGAGGAAAGTTTATAGCAATAAACACCTACATCAGAAAAGTAGAGAGATTTCAAATTATTTACTGATACACCTCAATGAACTAGAGAATCAAGAACAAGCCAAACCCAGATCAGTAGAAGAAAAGCAATAATAAAGATCAGAGTAGAAGTAAATAAAAATAGAGACTAAAAAAATATGCAAAGGATGAGCAAAATAAAAAGGTTCTGAAAAAATAAAATGGATAAACTACAGCCAAACTAACCAAGAAAAAAAGAAGACTCATATAAAATCAGAAAGAAAAGAGGAGATATTACAACTGATGCCACACAAATACAAACTTATTACAGACTATTATGAACAAATTAATGCTAACAAATTTTAAAACCTGGAGGAAATGAGTAAGTTCCTGGACAACATATCAAGACTGAATCAGGAAGAAACAGAAAACCTGAACAGACCAATGACAAATAGTAAGACTGCATTAGTAATAAAAAGTCTCCCAACCAAAAAAATTCTAGGACTGGATGGCTTTACTGCTGAATCCTACCAAACTTGTAAAGAGCTAACAACAATTCTCCTCAAGCCATTCTAAAAAACAGGAGAGGAGAAAACTCTTCCTAACTCATTCTACAAGGTCAGCATTACCATAATAACAAATCAAACAAAGACACAACAAAAAAAACAATAAGCTAATTATCTCTGAAAAACACAGAAGCAAAAATCCTCAACAAAATATTAACAAAATCCATCAATACATCAAAAAGATAAAACACTATGGCCAAGAAAAATTTATCCCAGGGATGCAAGGATGGCTCAACACACACAAATCAATAAATGTGAAATATCACATCAACAGAAAACAAAAACCACAGGATCATCTCAATAGACACACACAAAATGTATCTGATAAAATTCAATGTCCCTTAATAATAAAAACTCTCAACAAACTAGGCATAGAAAAAGCATACCTCAACATAATAATGGCCATATATGACAAACCCACAGCTAACATCATACTGAAGGGGGAAAGGCGAAAGCCTTTCTTACAACTACCCACTTCCACCACTCTTTTTTTTTTTTTCTTTTTTAAAGATGGGGTTTCACCGTGATAGCCGGGCTGGTCTTGAACTCCTGACCTCAGGTGATCCACCCACCTCGGCCTCCCAAAGTGGTAGGATTACAGGCATGAGCCACAGCGCCTGGCCACCACTCTTATATTCAACATAGTACTGAAATTCCTAGCCACAGCACTCAGGGAAGAGAAAGAAATAAAAAGAAATCCAAATTGGAAACGAGAAAGTCAAGTTGTTCTGCTTTATAGATGACATGATCTTAGATACAGAAATACCTAAAGACGCCACCAAAAAAACTCTTAGAACTGATAAATTCCATAAAGTTGTAGGGTACAAAATTAGCATACAAAAAATCAGTAGTGTTTCTATATACCAATAACGAAGTTAACTGATAAAAAGCAATCTCGTTTACTATAGCTATCAAAAAAAAAAAAAAAAAAAAAAAACACAAAGGAATAAATTTAACCAAGGAGGCAAAAGTCCTCTACAATGAGAACTACCAAACACCAGTGAAAGAAAGTCAAGAAGGCACAAACAGAAAGATATCCCATGCGCATGGGTCAGAAGAATTAATAGCATTAAAATGACCATACTACCCAAAGCAATCTACAAATTCAATACAATCCCTATCAAAATGCAATTATATTCTTCACAGAAATAGAAAAAAACAATCCCAAAATTTGCATGGAACCACAAAAGATGCTGACTAACCAAAGCAATCCCAAGCAAAAAGAACAAAGCTGAAGGCATCACATTACCTGACTTCAAAGTATACTACAAAGCTATAGTAACCAAAATAGCGAGATATTGGAATAAACACATACACATAGGCCAATGGAACAGAAGAATACAAAAATAAACCCACATATTTACAGAAAACTGACTTTCAACAAAGGCTCCAGAACAAACATTGGAGAAAGAACAACCTCTTCAAAAAATTGTGCTGGGAAAACTGGATATCCATATGCAGAAGAATGAAACTAAATCCCCCTCTCTCATCACACACAAAATGGATAGAAGACTTAAATGTAAGACCTGAAACTATAAAACTATCAGAAGACAACAAAGGGATATGCTTCAGAACATTGGTCTGAGAAAACATTTCACAGCTAAGGCTTCAAAAGCACAGGCAACAAAAGCAAAAAATAAACAAACACATAGGACTGTATTAAACTCAAAGCCTTCTTCACAGCAAAGGAAACAATCAACAGAGTGAAAAGAGCACCTGCAGAGTGGGAGAAAATATCTGCAAACTATTCATCTGACAAGCACCTAGTATCCAGAATACACAAGGAACTCAAAACAACTAATAACGAAAAAACAAATAATCCCACTAAAAAGTGGGCAACGGATTTGAATGGACATTTCTCAAAAGAAGACATACAAATGGACAACAGGTAGATGATAAAAGTGCCCAACATCACTAATCATCAGGGAAATGAGCTATCAACTTACTCTAGTTAGAATAACTATTATCAAAAAGACAAAAGAAAAAAAATACTGCTGAAGATGCAGAGAAAAGGGGACTCTTCTTCACTGTTGGTGGGAATGTAAATTACTACAGCCACTGTGAACGATGAAGGTATGGAGGTTTCTCAAAAAACTAAAAACAGAACCACCAGTCCATCCCCCAATCCCACTACCGGCTGCTCAGCTAAAGAAAAGAAATTAGTATATCAAAGGGATGTCAGCACCAACATGCATATTGCATCACTATTCACAATAGCCAAGATATGGAATCAACAGATGAATGGACAAAATATGGTGTGCGTGTGTGTGTGTGTGTGTGTGTGTGTGTGTAAAACAATCAGGAGTGGGGATGAAACAAGATTAGCCCTTCCACTGATAATGGTTAAAGCTAGATTACGGAAAAGTGGGGTTCTTTATACATTCTCATTATTTTTGTATGTCTTTAAAAAGTTCCACAATCAGAAAAAATTGGGGGAGGGGAATACAATGATCCTGTGTACTAAAAAGAGATTTGTGGTCTTTGTTTCCCCCAGGAAGGATATCAGAAATAAAGATAAATTTGAGGGATAACTTGGAATATTCTGCAGGTAACTCTTACTAGAGGCAGATAAATGGTCCTTTACTATATTTTATACACTCAAGTCTGACTAAAATCTATTGGCCTGTTTTTCACTTTCTGGGATCATACTTGAATTTTTCTTTGACACCATTTGACTGCTCCTTTCACAATACAGCAGGTAGAAACACTTGAAGCAAATGCCTCATTTGGAACTCAAGCTCTATTTCACAATTTGAAGAACATTAAAAAGTATTTTTTTTCATGTAAATGAATGAACATAGGTAGCTCATGCCTGTAACCCAGCACTTTGGGAGATGGAAGTGAGAGGATCGCTTGAGCCCAGGGGTTCAAGATCAGCCTGGGCAACATAGAGAGACTCTGTCTCTACAAAAAAAAAAAAAATTAATTATCCAGGCACAGTGGCATGTGCCTGTAGTCCTAGCTACTTGGGAGACTGAGGCGGGACAATCTCCTGAGCTCAGGAGTTTGAGGCTGAAGTGGGCTATGATAGTGCCACTGCACTGCAGCCTGGATGACAGAGTAAGATCCTGTCTCTAAAACAAAAAATAAATTCTTTTAAGAATATGGTAGGCACAAAAGCGTCCCTTCCCCTCCGCCAAAAAAAGATATCTATGTCAAATCCCTAGAATCCGTGATGTGATCTTATTGGGGAAAAGTCTTTGTAATATAATTATATATCGTGAGAAGACATCACCCTGGATTATCCAGGCAGACCTTAAATTCAATGACAAATGTCCTTAGATATCCAGAGGACAAAGGACGAGGTAAAGATAAGGGACCATGTTTGTGGTTAATTATTACCTCAACCAAAGGAAACTAATACAAGAGATTATCTACTTTTCCAATTATTGATCAACTCTTGCTTCTTCATACTGCGTCAAATAAGTGAAGTCACTGCTATTCTAAATGATTTTTAGAGCATCTCTTCCATTTTGATGGCAGGAATTTTTCTTTTACTCAATACCTAGTACTGGAAAACCACTACTCTCTGATCACAACTTCATATGCTTCTTTCTAGCTTTCTTGTTGTTTCTTTACTAAACACCTAAGGTGGTCTTCCCTAAAAAAATGAAAAGAACTCAAAGAAGAACTTCCCTTACTTTAAACTGCCAACTTTAAACTTTCAACAATTGCTCCAGCTTTTTTTTTTTTTTAGTGGGGTGAGTGGGGACGGAGTCTCACTCTGTCGCCTAGGCTGGAGTGTAGTGGCATGACCTCGGCTCACTGCAACCTCTGCCTCCCAGATTCAAGCGATTCTTTTGCCTCAGTCTCCTGGGTAGCTGGGACTACAGGCGTGTGCAACCATACCTAGCTAATACTTTCTAATGTCTACTTTAGGAAATTCTATCTGAAATCATCAGATTCATCTGCCATTATCATTTCCTCTACAGTGTAGAATCTACATTTGTAATTCCCAAACCTTTTTTGTTCCATGATTTAATGTTTTATCATTATCCCTTCCCTACTTTACGACTTTCTCTCAAATTTGATAATAAAAAATTCATTTCTGATGCTGTGTGGTAACTGAAACAGTGACTTTGTATGTTAGTGACTTTTACAGGTGATAAAATGTCTTAAACACTAAACATACATTAAATACAGTGTCACAAAGGAAGGATTATAAACCTGTGTTAATAACATTTCTTCACTGCTTCCAGCTTCCTACCTGTATGCTACTCAAAACTGTATTTGTTTCCATAACATAATTTTACTACCTATTTATATCATTATCTAATGTCATAATAAGCAGCATTAAATTAGATCTAATTCTCTTTCTGTGAAAAAGCAGCAGATATTTCTTCAAATCAAATAGCAATGCTATTTGTCCTTCAGAAGTGCACCTTGCCTGTTAGCAAACTAGACTGAGGTTAGTGGCATCTTTATAGAATACACAAGTCCATTTTTGAAGTTAATAGTTCTTGTTATCTACAAGTTGTCATTTCCACAATACAAATGAATAGGCAAACCATTTTCCAACGTAAACATTAAACAAATGATTAATAAGGTACAACCTTCAGAAATAACTCCATTACATAACTTTGAGTATCACTCAGGTCTCTTCATCCTTTCTAAAGGGAGTCAATGCAGAATAAAACACATAATTCTTAAAGAGATGGCAATTATTATGTTGGTTTGACTCTTGTCTCAACCTCCACTCTTAGCCATCCATATTTCTTTATGGCTCTCACAACAAGGCTCAGTGCCTACAGATAAATCTACCATTTCATTCTTGGGGTTAACCTCACTACTAGTTCCCTATATAATCTTCTCATGCAATATTAACCAACTTCAAGCAGAGACAATAAATGACTAGGACCCCTTCGTTACAAGACAACACTAACAGAACAGTAGAACTTAGAAAAGCTACTTTCCTGACATTGCCCAGCTGAAAATGTAGCAGATTAGATATAGCTCTGCCTATTATAAATGCCAAGTTATTTTATATCTAGGTCCAAAAAGTCAAATAAACAATTTTTTAGAGATAAATATGCAGGATAACAAAGTAGAAACTGGGGGGGGGGGGGAAGGACAATATTTAAAATAACATGAAAAGTAATGTTATATAAATGCACATATTTGACAGTAATCCTATAAATGCAAAAACCACTTCGTGAATTTTAGGAATGCAATTCAGTCTTCCACTCACCAGAACTAAAAAGCAAGCTCACATCTGTTAAAACAACAAGGATCTGGGGACAGGGGTGACATGGAAGAAGATGCTTGAAGTAGACACTGTCCATTGAAGCGTATAATAAGAATGAATAATTTACAAGCACATTTTCATCTTCAGTGTTACTAAGAACTGAATTCTAAGGAGCTCAGGGAGACTGCAACACATCTGCTAACCAAGCAGAATAAGTAGAGAGAACCTAAGCCAAGATCTTCTAACAAAACCTACTCACAAGACTGGGGAGGGAACAGGGAGACTAAAGAACAAACAGCAGAAAAGCAGAGGGTAGTGTGGTGGCCAGTTACTTATGTCCTTAACTCTATTTATTCACCCAATTTCAGAAAGTCAGAGAGCTGTATTAAGCTAACTGAGTCAGAGGCAAATTAGGGTAACATTAGCTATGTACACTCTCCATCAAAGGAATGCATTATAAGATAAAAACAGAAGCAAAATATAAAAGGAAAACTCAATCAATACGTCTGTCCATTTTAATTTAAATAGTCTAAAAAATCCTCTAACAACTCACATATGGTCTTTCAAATCAATGCCTATTTCATATATCTTTGAAAGGAGGCATACTAACTGTAAAACACAAAACAAAAAGAAACTACTTAGTGTTGAAAAAATACATAGTCTCAATACTTTATATAGTTTCTCAGCAACAAAACAACATGATGCCACAAAAACACAAAACCTTTAAAATTATGATCTTGTATCATCTGCTCCTCTACTAGTTTAAAAAAAATGCCGTATGTGTCATCTAAGACTAAACCTTATGAAATTAAAACTCCAGTATTGTAAAACAACAACTACTAACAATATGTTTGGCCATCTAACCAACAGGTAAAATCCTGCATCTAAAGATAACAGATCAAGAGAAACTGAAAAATTTTAAAACACACACACACACATAGAGAAGCAAGCTAGGTTAATTTACTCCTTTTTCCGTACTTTGGCTTCAAGGAATGAGGAAAAGGATTCACTTTTACTTCTACTCAATGACGTGTCCAGTAAATATGTAAACCATGTGCCTATTTCAGATACTAGATATTAAAAGTTTTTTTAAAAAGTCATAATCACTAGTTACAAGAGACTTACACAACTTATACTTCAGAAAAAGTCGATTTTTAAAATAAGATATCAGAAAGTAACAAATGCTATGCAAAGAAATAAACTAGAGTGATGTAATATAAAGTGACTAAGTAGCTACATTAGACTGCAAGAGGAAACTTGGCCTGATTTAGGTAAAGAAAGAAAGGCAATGTGACTGGAGCCTAGGAAACAATGGGGAAATGTCAAAGGTGAGATCATGGGCACTTATGATTTAGGACCAGATTATTTAGGGGTTGCAGTAAATTGTAGTGCACAGTAATACATTTTTACATAGTCGGGCGCAGTGGCTCACGCCTGTAATCCCAGCACTTTGGGAGGCTGAGGTGAGGGGATAACCCGAGGTCAGGAGTTTGGGACCAGCCTGGCTAACATGGTGAAACCCCATCTCTACTAAAAATTCAAAAATTAGCTAGGCATGCTGGCACACGCCTGTACTCTCAGCTATTTGGGAGGCTGAGGCAGAAGAATCGATGGAACCCGGGAGGTGGAGATTGCAGTGAGCTGAGATCATGCAATTGCACTTTGGCCTGGGCAACAGAGCAATTCTCCATATCAAAAAAATAAATAAAAAATAAATAAATTTTTACATTACATACTTAGATTACAAGAAGCAACCTATTAAACTCACTGTCATTTTAAACTCACTGTCATGCTTTCTGTAAAACTGTTGTTGAAAATACTATTCAACACAGAAACAAAAGGCTCTCCATGAGAGTACAAGGAAGAATTTCCTCTCAAATTTCATGTTCATAAAAGCTACTTTTTCTAAGAAACTGGTGTAAATTTACCTTGCATCAAATGTCTTCTTCTATCCTCTGAAAATTCAGAGTTGAATTTACATTCTGTCAACTGCACAAAACCTTATGGTATCTACTTTATTTAAATACACCTTTTTTTTAAAAAAAAATTATGAGTCTCACTCTGTCGCTCAGGCTGGAGGGCAGTGGCACAATCTCGGCTCACTGCAACTTCTCAGATTCAAGCAATTTTCATTCCTTAGCCTCCAGAGTAGCTGGGATTATAGGCATGTGCCACCACACCCAGCTAGTTTTTGTATTTTTAGTAAAGATGCAGTTTCACCATGTTGCCCAGGCTGGTCTCAAACTCCTGACCTCAAGTGATAGCCAGCCTTGGCCTCCCAAACTGCTGGGATTACAAGTGTGAACCATCGTGCCTGGCCAAATAAACTTTTAACCTTAGAATAGTTTTAGATTTGCAGGAAAGTTGCAAAGATAGTACAGAGAGTTCCCATATCCCCTCAACCCAGTTACCCCTCTGTCATTATTAACATCTTACATAAATATGGTGCATTTGTTGCAACCAGTGAACCAATGATGATACATTATTATTAACTAAAGTCTATATATTCCCCAGGTTCCTCTAGTTTATGACTGATGTTCTTCTTCTGTTCCAGAATCCTCATAGCATCTATTCTATGTATTAAATTTACTCCAGTTTTATTCTCACTAATCTTCATTTTCCCCTTATTCTAAGCTCTGTAACTATTGTTATCTAATATGTGCTATCTTATTCTATAAACCTTCCCCAATACTTGTAGGAACTGTATGGAATAATAAAAAAAATTAGGAGAGAAATTTACTGAAAGATACAATTTGCTTTTTTCTAACAAGTTAAATTGTCTAGTATTTTTCAAAGTAATGTTTTTTAAAAATTCTTACATCTTTTAAAAATAGACATACAATGAAATGTCCAATTAAAATTCTGTTCAAAGTTATCATTTGGAAAAAAATACAAAGTCATTTTTTAAAAAGTCTTTTTATATTAATCTCCAGAATTCTCTTTTGTTGTCAAATAGAGCATTAATAATCCCAACTGTCATTACTGAGTCATGCAACCTTAACGTGGTCTCAGACTGCACATATCTAAAACAAAGGCTAAGCAAAATGATCTTTTAATGTCCTTTTCCATTAGAAATATCAATTTCTTAGTTTTGTGACCTATGTTGACTGTCAGATTTGCATGTTTTTCCATCACAAATAAAAAGTAGAAAACAATGTTTTTAAACAAAAGTTACATTTAAAAAAGAATATTACAAAATGAAGTTTGAAGCATTCCTTGAAATTAATTCAAAGAAAAAACTAAAATAGATTAATCAAATACAGCACATAATTTATATCTATCTATCTATCTATCTGACTTCAAAAGTATCCTGGGAAAGCGGGAAGACAGTTTATTTAAAAAAAAAAAAAAAAAAAAAAAAAAAAAAAATAAAAAAAAAAAAAAAAAAAAAAAAAAAAAAAAGATGTAAGATGTGAGCATTTACCCAACTAGATAAATTCCATAAAATTACTGAGACACCAAACTGGGGGTGGGGAGCATGAAAAAAGGTAAAACTTGACACTTACAATGCCAAATGGGTACTATATGTAAGAATTCTGTTATACTTAATCTATAAGTATAAAAATTATCCTGCCTCAGAACAACCCTGATTATTAAGGTATGACTGACTGATGCATTGAAGGGAAGCTCCAGTTTGCAGTTTAATTTAATTTGTCACAAATATCAAGAGATAGTATACTCAATGATATCAAGAATCATAAAAACCCCACCATACTAGTCACCTTCATCCCCTAATTGCCATGTATTCTATATCTACAAGTCTTTCTGCAGAAAAGGATACTAAAATAGTAAAAATTTAAATATGCCATTATTTCAAAAATCAATAGGCTGGGCGCAGTGGCTCATGCCTGTAATCCCAACACTTGTGGAGGCTGAGGCAGGTGGATCACTTGAGATCAGGAGCTCAAGACTATCCTGGCCAGCATGGCAAAGCCCTGTCTCAACTAAAAATACAAAAATTAGCCTGGCATGGTGGTGGGCGCCTGTAATCCCAGCTCAGGAGGCTGAGGCAGGAGAACTGCTTGAACCCCCAGGAGGCGGAGGTTGCAGTGAGCTGAGATTGCGCCATTGTACTCCAGCCTGAGCAACAGAGCAAGACTCTGTCTCAAAAAAAAAAAAAAATCTACTGTATAATCGTCAACACAGAATTTTAAGTCAACATCTCAGTCATATATTTCCAAAGTAAATGGTTACACAAAAATACCAGCGATTATATAGGAGAGTAGGTAATGAAATATATCAGAAATATATATTTATATAAAAATGGAAAAGAAATGCCTGTAAGTCCTTATCTAATTACTTCAGAATATGAGCACTTCCTAGTTATAACAATAAAATATTTATTTTAAATAGATTTTTTTTGCAATTTGCAATATATAACTGATTCATGAAATTCACTCTCAAAGGACGAAACAAAATAAGTAGGAATTTGAATATGTTTATTTGAGTAATAGAGAGCAAACTAAAGTAAACATAATTTCTCACTACACTGAAATTGTTTTGTTGACTTACTTTTACTTGAGGAAAATCTACTTTATCAACGAAGTAAAGGTATCAGCTTGAAATGTCCTATTAAGAAGAAAGTAGTAATGCACTAGTATAAAAAAGTATCTGTGTTCAACCTCTTGTCAAAAAAAGCTTTCACATATTGTGCCTTTTATCTGATACACTTTTATCAAACAAATCATTTCAAAAATAATTCATTTTAAGTCACCTTTCTTTGACTATAATTATAAATCCAGTCCACTTTAAACAAAAGTGGAGGAGTATGAAATATGTAGAAGCTACTCATTATACTATAACATATCTTAAGTAGGAAATCAGAAAAAATGTTTTTTACCTCTAATTATGATTATAACCACTTAAGTTATTTAAATATCTTGGTACAGCTATTACTTAGGTTTAATTCAACAAACTTTTAAAAAACAAATGTCCTCTAGATATTATAAACAAGGGAAAAATGCTCTTATACTGATTTAAAAAAAATCAAACTATCAATGAACTCAAGAAGCCTATAAACCTATTGGTTGACTATTATCCAAGAGAAGGCTAGCATTAATCATACTAATCTAAGATAATTTAAGATTTTATGATGGGGTTCTCAATGCTGGCTATATATGATTATATGTTAGAATCACTTTGGGGAGAATATAAAAATACCAATCAATATCAATATCATGCATTAATACCAATGATTCCACCCCTAGATCCTATTTCAACTGGTTTAGAATGGGGACCAAATGTAGGTATTTGTTAAAAAAAATAAAAAGACTCCCTCCCCATTGAGGAGCTGAGTTGCTCAGTAGATCTGAAAGCCACTACTTAGGGTATACTAAAGTTTTAAGGTAAAAAGAAACTTGTTCTCTGGCATCAAAGGTTTTAGGTCTACTAAAACTTAAAGTGTAGGGGGAAAAAAGGAGAATGAAGTAAAGAGAGAAAGGCAATATTCAAAAAAGAATCCTGCCAAATATCTTTTTCCTTTAAAAATGTTACAAGTTTAAAGCCCTCTCTTGGACTCCATTGAAAACTGTATATACTGCATTATTTTATAAATAACTGCTAAACAAAAGCCTAAAAATACACAATGAATAGCAAGGATAAGATACAGAAATGATTGTCATTTAAACTAAACATCACATAAGAGATAATATAAAATCATAATGCAAATGAGAGAATTACTGTTCTCTTTAATACATTTTTCTAACTTCAATACTATGTAGACTGTTTCCTTAAACCACTTGACAATATCATCAATTCTCCACTCTTTCAAGAGAAAAATTCATGTTTAAAAAGACAAAAATTGACATACTTTTGTATTATGTTTACATGAAAGTATAAAGAAAAAATGTGTGACGTTTTTCTTGTGAAAGTAATACGTATTCCTACAATATTTCCTCTATAATATGGTACAAAGAAGTTAATGTCTCTGCATAATGAGAAAAAGAAAAGGTTCCTAGCTATAAGTATTTGCCATTTTGAGCATACTTTCACAAAATTCAGTTTTTCTCTAATAACAGCTGAAAGTAAATGAAAAAAATAGTAGAAACATGCTCCAGCATAAAAAGGATGAATAAATATCATCATCATTTTCAATTTATCTCAGAGTATCTTTGTTACAAACAATAGTAAAATAACAGAACCAATATTAAAGCTAGTTATACAGGGTAAGGAATCAGTTCAGCTTCTATGGAACTTCATTTTTCTTATATTCTTAAAATAACTAAAGGAGGTATTCTTTATGGCATATAAAATAAGAGATAATCCAATAAAAAACTAAACATAGGGGCCTGGCGCGGTGGCTCACGCCTGTAATCCCAGCACTTTGGGAGGCCGAGGCGGGTGGATCACAAGGTCAAGAGATCGAGACCATCCTGGTCAACATGGTGAAACCCCGTCTCTACTAAAAATACAAAAAATCAGCTGGGCAGGTGGCACGTGCCTGTAATCCCAGCTACTCAGGAGGCTGAGGCAGGAGAATTGCCTGAACCCAGGAGGTGGAGGCTGCAGTGAGCCGAGATCGCGCCATTGCACTCCAGCCTGGGTAACGAGACTGAAACTCCGTCTCAAAAAAAAAAAAAAAACTAAACATATTGATAAACCTTAAGTGTCTTGAGATAAATATTAGAGAATTAAATACATTATAGTCTAAAATTCAGTGCCATGAAACTAATGGCCAATGCCTGACTTAACATGTAAGGGAAAAGATTTTTAGATGTTCAGAGGAAATACATTTTTAATTCAGAATGGTTCGGATGAAAGGTGAGTATTTCTATATGACTGATGAAATGAGACTTTTAACTATATATCTACAGTTTTATTAAACAACTTCAGCATCTGATGTCATGAGAACAAGCCTCTAATAGCTTGTCACTAGAATAACTTCATAGAATTGTTGTCTCATAAAGATATTATCCTATACATCCAACCTAGAATATTCTCCATATGTACTTTTACGTATTCAACTCTCATTTTAAAAATCTGATTTAAAGATTGGAATGTGGGAGAGATCGGGGGAAGATGGCCGACTAGGAACAGCTCAGGATTGCAGCTCCCAGTGAAAGCGCAGAGGGTGAGTGGATGCCGCATTTCCAGACGGATTTTTATTGCCCACAGCCCAGGAGACTCCCAGGCGGAGTAGCCCAACAGGTCTCCAGGGCAGCTGTTTCGGCCAGCGGCGCTGTTTCGGCAGGCGCCAGCGCGGCCCGCGCAGCTGCTTTGCCCACGCCCTGGCGCCGAGGCTCTTACAAAAGACACTGGTCCAGATGTCCTCTCAGCTGGCGATTGGAGCCCTGAGATGGCAGAGTCGCCAATTCATCTGAAATAGCAAGCCAGGCCAGGAGATTCCTAGGCAAAAAAACTGCCAGGAATCTCAGCGCTGCTGTTTCAGCCAGCTCAGTGAGTCGCAGCACAGGAGATCCTGGTGCCTTTTCAACAGGCAACTGGAACACACGGGAGAGAGTGGACCGTTCAACAACAACAACAAAAAAAGGCTCTGAGTGAGGGAGCCAGGTGATCAGGCTCGGATGGTCCCACCGCCCCCCCAAAAAAAAAAAAAAAAAACAGTAATTGAAAACGCTCTGGGTTGAGAGTTACACAGTAAGCACAGCTGAACCCTGGAGGGTCTGGCTCTGTGGGGTAGGGGCATCCACCATTACTGAGACACTCCACCACTACAGAGGCAGTCTGACCATCGCTGAGGCAACCCACCATTGCTGAGGCAGCCCACCATTGCCGAGGCAACATGCCACTACAGAAAGAGTCCGCCATAACAGAGGCGGGCCACCATTGCCAAGGCAGTTCTAACTACACCCATATAAACAGGACTGCAGGGAAGATTACAGGGCAGCTGGGCAGAGCCCACCGCAGCTCAGCAAAGCCTCTGCAGGCAGACAGTGACTAGGCTGCCTCCTCACTGGGCAGGGCAGCCCTGAAAGAAAAAAAAAGGCAGCAGCACAACGGAAACTCATAAATAAGGCCCTAACTCCCTGGGACAGGCCAACGGGGGGTGGGGAGGAACAAAAAAAACGGAGTTTATGAGTTCTGATGCCACAGACCTAAACGTACCTGCCCAGCAACTCTGAATGAACAACGGAGCTCACAGCTCAGGACTTGAGCGCCAATAAAGGACAGATTGTCTCCTCAAGCAGCTCCCTGACCCCCGTATACCCAAAGAGTCACCTCATAAAGAAGAGAATAGACTGACATTTGGCGGGCATCCTTCTGGGACAAGGATAGCAGAAGAGGAAACTGGTAGCAACCCTTACTGTTCTGCAGCTGCTGCAGGTGATCCCCCGGCAAGCAAGGCCTAGAGTGGACCTCAGCAGTCCTACAACAGAGGGGCCAGACTGTTAGAAGGAAAGCTAAGAAAAAAAAGTAACTTCAGCATCCACAAACTGGAAGTTGACTCAGAGACCCAATCTGAAAGCCAACAACTACAGAGACGACAGGTGGATAAACCCACAAAGATGGGAAGAAACTAGCGCAGAAAGGATGAAAACACCCAAAACCAGAACACCTCTCCTCCTACAAGGGATTACAACTCCTCACCAGCAAGGGAACACAGCTGGATGGAGAAGGAGTGTGATGAAATGACAGAATCAGACTTCAGAAGGTGAGTAATAAGAAACTACAGTGAGCTAAAAGAACATGTTCTAACCCAATGCAAAGAAACTAAGAACCTTGAAAAAAGATTTGACGAAATGCTAACGAGAATGGACAACATAGAGAGGAATATAAGTGAATTGATGGAGCTGAAAAACACAACACGAGAACTTCGTGAAGCATGTACAAGTTTCAACAGCTGAATTGACCAAGCAGAAGAAAGGATATCAGAGGTCGAAGATTAACTCAATGAAATAAAACGAGAAGGCAAGAATAGAGAAAAAAGGGTAAAAAGGAATGAACAAAGTCTCCAAGAAATGTGGGACTATGTGAAAAGACCTAATCTACATTTGATAGGCGTACCTGAATGTGACGAAGAGAATGAATCCAAGCTGGAAAATACTCTTCAGGATATTATCCAGGAAAACTTCCCCAACCTAGCAAGGCAGGCCAATATTCAAGTCCAGGAAATACAGAGAACACCACAAAGACATTCCTCAAGAAGAGCAACCCCAAGGCACTTATGTGCCAAGAAAATGCCAAGGGCAGCCAGAGAGAAAGGTCGGGTTATCCACAAAGGGAAGCCCATCAGACTCACAGCAGATCTCTCAACAGAAACCCTATGAGCCAGAAGAGAGTAGGGGCCAATATTCAACATCCTAAAAGAAAAGAACTTTCAACCCAGAATTACATATCCAGCCAAACTAAGTTTCAAAAGTGAAGGAAAAATAAAATCCTTTGTGAACAAGCAAGTACTCAGAGATTTCATTACCACCAGGCCTGCTTTACAAGAGCTCCTGAAAGAGGCTCTACACATATAAAGGAACGACCAGTACCAGCCACTCCAAAAACATACCAAATGGTAAAGAGCATCAACACAATCAAGAATCTACATCAACTAAGGAATAAAACAGCCAGCTAGCGTCAAAATGGCAGGATCAAATTCACACATAATAATATTATCCCTAAATGTAAATGGACTAAATGCCCCAATCAAAAGACACAGACTGGCAAATTGGATAAAAAGCCAGAACCCATCAGTGTGCTGTATCCAGGAAACCCGTCTCACATGCAAGGATACACAAAGGCTCAAAATAAAGGGAGGGAGGAAGATTTACCAAGCAAATGGAGAGCAAAAAAAGCAGGAGTCGCAATTCTCATCTCTGATAAAATAGACTTTAAAGCAACAAAGATCAAAAGAGACAAAGAAGGACATTACATAATGGTAAAAGGATCAATGCAACAAGAAGAGCTAACGATCCTAAACATATACGCACCCAATGCAGGAGCACCCAGATACATAAGGCAAGTTCTTAAGACTTAGACTCCCACACAATAATAGTGGGAGACTTTAACACCCCATTGTCAATATTAGACAGATCAACCAGACAGATAATTAACAAGGATATCCAGGACCTGGACCAAGCAAACCTAATAGACATTTACAGAACTCTCCACCCCAAATCCAAAGAATATACATTCTTCTCAGCACCACATCACACCTACTCTAAAATTGACCACATAATTGGAAATAAATCACCCCTCAGCAAATGCAAAAGAACTGAAATCATAACAAACAGTCTCTCAGACCACAGTGCAATCGGGTTAGAACTCAGAATGCAGAAACTAACTCAGAACCACAGAGCTTCATGGAAACTGAACAACTTGCTCTTGAATGTTGACTGGATAAACAATGAAATGAAGGCAGAAATAAAGATGTTCTTTAAAACCAACGAGAACAAAGACACAACATACCAGAATCTCTGGGACACATTTAAAGCAGTCTCTAGAGAAAAATATATAGCAATAAGTGCCCACATGAGAAGCAAGGAGAGATATAAAATTGAAACCCTAGCATCAAAATTGAAAGAGCTACAGGAGCAAGATCAAAAAAACTCAAAACCTAGCAGAAGACAAGAAATAACTAAGATCAGAGCAGAGCTGAAGGAGATAGAGACACAAAAAACCCTTCAAAAAATCAATAAATCCAGGAGTTGGTTTTTCGAAAAGATCAACAAAATAGACAGACCACTAGCCAGATTAATAAAAAAGAACAGAGAGAGTAACCAAATTGATGCAATAAAAAATGATAAAGAGGATATCACCACAGATTCCACAGAAATTCAAACCATCATCAGAGATTATTACAAACAACTCTACGCACATAAACTAGTAAACCTGGAAGAAATTGATAAATTCCTGGACACCTGCCTCCTCCCAAGCCTAAACCAGGAAGAAGTTGAAACCCTGAATAGACCAATAACAAGGTCTGAAGTTGAGGCAGCAATTAAGAGCCTACCACCCAAAAAAAGCCCAGGTCCAGACGGGTTCACAGCCGAATTCTACCAGACATACAAAGAGGAGCTGGTACCATTCCTTCTGAAACTATTCCAAATAATCCAAAAAGAGGGAGTCCTTCCCAAATCATTTTATGAGACAAACATCATCCTG
>NW_016107348.1:1653231-1670358 GCF_001604975.1 Cebus imitator | reverse complement strand
TGGGGAGGTGGGAAGAGATAGCATGGGGAGAAATGCCAGATATAGGTGAAGGGGAGGAAGGCAGCAAATCACACTGCCATGTGTGTACCTATGCAACAATCTTGCCTGTTCTTCACATGTACCCCAAAACCTAAAATGCAATTAAAAAAAAAAAAAGATTGGAATGTGGAATTTTAAAAGAATATCCAGCCTCAAAAGGAACATTCTCCCTCAAGAACAGTTGTTGAACTAGCTCCTATTTACTGACACAAGAACATGTACACATGTATATATAAACATGCTTACACACACACACACACACACACACACACACACATTCACTGTAAACATTCTCCATTGTTTTACTGGTCCCAGTCTAAAGGCACGACATATATAGAAAGGAAAAGATGTGCTGCGTAAATTATGCATGAGGGGAGGGAAGGGGAGAAAAACATATTGGGAGAAGGAAGCATGACATAGAAAAACCTACGACTACATCAATATATATGATTCACAGTCATAAGGTGACATAAGGACATAGTAAAAGATTCATCATAGAGTAAAGGTGAATTAGACAAGATAAAAATTTAGAATAAAATATAAAATAATCATAATATATATTATTAAAAGAAAAAAGACCTACATAATAGGACAGGTTATCATATTAGTTTTACACTCTGCAGTACAAAATATCTTTCCTTAAAAAGTGATTTTCTGTGATTAAGCTTAAGGGCTAATTCATCTTACCTTCCACAGAAGGTGCCTGGTCCTGAGCTGAATACAGCATATCCTTGAAAGCCTATTAGAAAGAAAGAAAAAGAATATATGAAATCATGGGTAAGCTTTATACTCAAAGTATCTGAAGCTAAACAATTCTTTTTCAATATTCAGTGACCACACATACACATAGTTCCCCAAATTGAGAAATACTTCAATTAACATTTATAAGCTAAAATCCAAATATTATACTTTGATATCAATCCAGTATTGTCCAATTTTTAAGATGAGGGCTAACTTGTACACTTTAAATTAAGGAACAGCTGGAAAAGAATGAAAAATCACATGAGAGATTATAAACCCTCTTCACCAAGAAAAAACACAGAACAAAACAGAAGAAAAGTCCCAGAGAAATAAACTAGAAGACTGCATAAGAAACTATCAAGAACTGGATACAATATCTTTTTTAAATTGTAAGAAGGAATATGTAAAATAAAATTCACCTTCTTAACTATATTTAAATTTATAGTTCAATAGTGTTAAGTACATTCACATCATTGTGTAACCGTCTTCCAGAACTCTTTTCATCTTTAATACTTTTTTAAATGAAATTATTTTTTATACCCAGGCGTGGTGGCACACGCCTGTATTCCTGGCTACTCAGGAGGCTGAGGTGGGAGGATCACTTAAACCCAGGAGGCCAGAAGTCACAGTGAGCCAAGACTGCGCCACCACACCCCAGCCCGGAAGACAGAGTGAGGCTCCATCTCAAAAATAAATAAAAAATAATAACTGTACATGTGCCTGGGGTACATGGTGATATTTCAATACATATGGTATATACTGATCAGATCAGGGTAATTTGGATATCCATCATCTAGAACATCTATAATTTTTTTTGTGTGTTGGGGACATTCAATATCCTCCTTCTAGCGATTTGAAACTATATACTATTGTTAACTATAGTCATCCTACAATGGTACAGAACACTAGAATTTATTCCTCCTATCTAGCTCTAATTCTGTATCCTTTAACAAATCTCTCCCTATCCTCCCCCATGCCCTCTTCCCTTCCCAGCCTCTAGTATCCTCTGCTTTACTTTTTATTTCTGTGAGATCAACTATTCTTAGGTTCCATATATGAGTGAGAACGTGCAATGTTTAACCTTCTGTTCCTGGCTTATTTCATTTAACCTAATGTCTTCTAGTTCCACTCATGCTGTCGCAAACGACAGAATTTCATTCTTTTTATGACTGAATAACATTCCTTTGTGGACATATATCACATCTCCTTTAGCCATTCATCTGTTGTTGGACACCCAGGTTGATTCCCTATCTTGGCTATTGTTAACAGTGTTGCAATAAGCATAGGGGTATAGATGTCTCTTTGGTATGCTGACTTCCCTTCCTTTGGATAAATGCCCAGTAGTGGAATTCCTGAATCATACCGTATTAATAGTTCTATGTGTAGTTATTTGAGGAAGCTCCATACTGTTCTCCATAGTAGCTGTACTAGTTTACATTCTCACCAACAGAGTGTAAGACTTTTTTTTTCTCTGCACTCTTACCAGCATTTTTTTGTTTTGTTTCGTTTTTTGTCATTTTGATAACAGCCATCCTAACAAATAATACCTCACTGTGGATTTGATTTGTATTTCTTTAATGATGAGTAATATTAAACATTTTTTTCATTTAGCTGTTAGCCACTTGCATGTCTTCTTTTGAGAAATGTCTGTTCAGATCACTTGCCCATTTTAAAATCCATTTCTTTTTGCTGTTGAGATGTTTGAGTTTCTTGTATATTCTAGATATTAATTGCCTGTAGTGTGAGTAGTGTGCAAATATTTTCTCTCATTTTATAGGTTATCACCATACTGATTGTTTCCTTTGCTATCTAGAAGTGTTGTAATTTGACATAAACCCATTTATTTCTTTCTTGCTTTTGTTGCCTATGATTTTGAAATGAAATCTTGCTCATGAAATCTTTTCCCAGACCAATGTCCTGAAGCATTTTTCAGTGTAGATCTGGAAAGTCATCCCTAAGGGTTTAGGACTATAAAGACTGGGTAGGTTTATAGTTTGTTTTGTTTTGTTTTCCAAAACCACACTCTAGATTGGCTAACTGTATTTAGGTAATTTGGATGGTTAGTTTAATCTCTCAATAAGTCACTGGGGAACAGGAACGAGAAATATTTCCTTATTATCTATCAAAATGGTAAAATCAATTAAGTGGATGAGGACTTCTATAGCTCCAAAGCTTTAAATACCATCTAAAGACTGATGATGCACAAATTGGCCTACAGCAGGATTCCTCAAACTCAGTATTATTAGCATTTTGGGCCAGATAATTCTTTGTTGTGGGGGGCTGCTCTGTGCATTACAGAATTTTGAGTAGCATCCCTGGCATCTAGAGACCCATTAGATAACAGTATCAATCCCCACACCCCAACTGTGAAAAATAAACGTTGCCAAATGTCCCCTGATGGCAAAAAGACCTCTTCCTGGAACCAGCAAAAATATTCAAGCATATAAATACCAAAAAGGAAGAAGTAAACTTCCAGCGTAACCCACTCTTTTTAAGAAAAGAATGCAGGTCCTCAAGTCTAGTAAATTATATTCTTCCCAAGTGAATTTACTATTTGCTTTAGACTAGTGGCCAAACTGTCAGATCCATGACTAACCAAGCCTAAAAATATAGAGTAAAATATTTCCAATGAAACCGGAAAAGATAAAAATTTTAAATCAATGCATTTTTCTTCATTTTAACCAGTTTTATTAAAATGTTAGATGTACAAAAATGGAAAATGATGTATGTACAAAAATTGTTAATGTCACATATGCTTAAATCCAATAACATTGAGTAATATTCACTACTAATACAGAATTTGAAGCAATACAATAATGCAATTGAGGTATAATATAAAATCAGTATTTGGTCTTTGTGTCCAGTTCCCGGCAGAGAGTCCAAAACCTTTGGAATGTACTGTCTTTCATATGCTAATGATAGCTCAATGGGAGGAAGTAGGAGTAAGGGTCCTAGATGCTTCACGATGGTGGCTGGTCACCAGAAAAACCAAGTGATTAGAGGATTAGAACTTTTAGCCCCACCTCCAGACCTCTGAAGAAGGGAGAAGGGTTGAAGACTGAGCTCAATCACTAATAAAAAGGATTTAATCAACTGTGCCTATGTAATGAAACCACCATAAAAACCCTTAAACATCAAGATTCAGAGCGCTTCCAAGCTGATGAACACATGAATGTGCAGGCTCTGTGCCATCCCCATCCTAATGTCTTGCACTATGCATCACTTCCATTTGGCTGTTTTTAAGTTGTATCCCTTATAATAAATCTGTTATGGTACGTACAGTGCTTTCCTAAGTACTGAGAGTAGTTCTAGCAAATTATCAAACCTGGAGGTGGGTATCAAGGGAATCCTCAAATTTGTCATCAGACAGGCAGAAATTGAAAACACCTTTGCAAAAACTGTGAGAAAATTATTACAGTGCAAGAGATCTCACCTAACCAGCTCTACCTTGCTTCTAACCTCCAAACTGTCTTTGTTCATTCCAGGGCCAAACTAACTTTGGGAGGAACATAGTTTACAGCTCAGCTTTGGGGGAAATATAATTTATAGCGCAACTTTGAAACAAAGACGATAATAACCCTTTCCCAAAACAACCTACCTTTCTGCTGGAGACTAGACTGTCTTTGTAGGACTAATTAATTAGTCATAACATTAGAAATTATGGTTTAGAAGTCATGCAGCTGGAGTCTGCATGATTCTGAACCTCGCCAAATTGCTCTTGGGGATACCATCACGATTATAAAAATATGATCAGTGCCTGAGATACTTTGCAGACCCTGTCCTCTGAGCTGTCACCACCCAGATCAATAAACTGGCTCATCTGATCAGCACCAAGAGGACAGCTTCAACTCTCTGTTAGGAATAATAAATTCCTCTTCAAAAGGTTTAAGTGTGTAATGTTCTTATCCTTTGCTCAAAAGCCCAACCTCCTTATACTCTCTTGTTTCCAGCCTGCAAACCACCCTCCCGCTCTAGTAGCACCCTGACATGCCCAGGCATGTCCAGACATGCCTTGTACCATAATGTACAGACCACTCCTACCCCTCCTTCTGTTACAAATTACACACTAACCATATTTAGAAGAGTTTAAGCCTTAGCCAACCAGGATCAGCTTAGATTGTGTGGTTCAATCCTAGCCAACAGGGGAAGGACACACGGACAGGAACTGCGTTAGGGATAAAAACCCCTTCTCTCCTTTGTTCAGTGTGCTCTTGCGATCGTGACTAATGCAGGCAGCACCCTTTTGCAGAAGTAAATTGCCTTGCTGAGAAAACTTTTTGCCTGAGTGCTAGTTCTTCTTTGTGGCACAAAGCATTTGTTTCCAACATCTCTATAATTTCATCTTCAACCCAACCAATCAGCACTCCTGACTCACTGGCCCACTACCCACCAAATTATCCTTAAAAACTCAGATCCCCCCCGGGCGCGGTGGCTCAAGCCTGTAATCCCAGCACTTTGGGAGGCCGAGGCGGGTGGATCACGAGGTCAAGAGATCGAGACCATCCTGGTCAACATGGTGAAACCCCATCTCTACTAAAAATACAAAACATTAGCTGGGCATGGTGGTGCGTGCCTGTAATCCCAGCTACTCAGGAGACTGAGGCAGGAGAATTGCCTGAACCCAGGAGGCGGAGGTTGCGGTGAGCCGAGATCACGCCATTGCACTCCAGCCTGGGTAACAAGAGCGAAACTGCGCCTCAAAAAAAAAAAAAAAAAAAAAAAAAAAAAAAAAAAAACTCAGATCCCTGAATTTTCAAGGAGACTGCTTTGAGGAATAATAAAACACTGGTCTCCTGTATAACCAGTCCCATGTGAATTAAACTCTTACTCTATTGTAATTCCCCTGTCTTAACAAATTGGCTCTGTCTAGGCTATGGGCAAGGAGAACCAGTTGGGTGATTACAAAATGTTGGAAGCCTGGGCATCCCATTTATAGCTGGCATCTTAAGCAGAAGCAGTCTTATGAAACAGAGGCCTTAACCTGCAGGGTCTGTACTGCTTCCAGGTGGTCAGTGTCAAAACTGAACTCAATTGTTGGACACCCAGATGCTGCAGAAAGTTGGTTTCTGGTGTCACAAAAACAGTAACACATTTGGTCCCAGAAGTGGTGTCACCAAACATCATACTATTCTGTTCAAACCAGAATCCCACCCCCACCCACAAACAAAAAGCACCACACCACAAAGTGACCATGTGAGGAAACTTTTATTAATGGACCACATCTTTTCTAAGATTACATTTGAAGCTCAGCCTCATATTTACAGAGTATTAATTCTTAAACATATTAATTCAACATACAGACATGTTTAAGAATTAATACTCTGTAAATATGAGGCTGAATAGGACAAAATTATAAAACCTCTTCTTAAAAAGTATATATATACTCAGTATTTTCTTTACAATTTCATGTGTCTCAGGGAACATTAATCGCCAGACCAAAATAAGAAGTCAGTAAAGAAGAGTTTATCAAACATTTATTTTTGTACCCACATTAGAATTTTATATTGAAGTCCTCTACAAGTATAGAGTGGTGGTAATATTTTGGTCCCTTAATAGGATATTTCCAGAAGGTAAATGAACAAAAGACTACTAAAAGCAGAGTAAATCTCTAGAAATTCAAAACAAAAAAGTATTAGAAAAATGTAAGGAGAAAGGAACAAACTGAACCAGCTAGAGAACAGTTACAGAAATAAATCATCATGGGAACAAATAATACCAGATTCAAATGTTTGAATGAAGTTCTTCCACTTTTGGGGTATAGTAGGAATGGACAGCAAAATTAAATAATGCTATGAGGAACCAAATGAATCACCAATGACTTGCAGTGACTTGTACATAGTAGGAGCTCAAAAAATAGTTTTTGAATTCAAGCATTCCTTCTCTGGAGAAATTACTTTGAAGATGATTAACAAAGCACACTAAGTAGAACATCTGACATGTAATATAAATAAATTCAATTTGAAAAGGAAACCTTTCCAGATTAAATTAAGAAGATGAATTTGAATTTTATAAGCAGAAAAATGATGATAGTCTTCATTCTGATTATAAAACTGAATGAAGGTTTCCTTTAAGTCAAGGCAAATCTCACAGAAATCATAGGCAACTCTTCTTGCTTCTTACTACTTTGTGTTCATCTGATTAAGAGGGCCTATATTTTTGGTAGTAATGATCTATAAAAGAACTCCACAAGTAAGATACTATTCTATGCCTATGACAAGAGAATAGTTCCCAATCAGGAACCAGCGGGGAAGAAAACCCTCTAAAGTATCGTCTATATTACCTATGGACTGTTTGCCTATGAGTCAGCCACACCACATGCCTGGGCTGGAAGCAATACAACCAAATCACAAAACAACAAATTAAAAGTTTCTTCAACTCATGCTGTTTAAGGAAATCTAACACTTTATATAAAACCCTGAACTTGTACAGTAAATAAGTAAATATGTTTTCATACGCATTTCATGGGTTCTTTGATTTCCAAAGCATTAAAAGCAATCCTTTACACTGGCATCCCTACTCTAATTTCTGTTAAATGATTTGTTATAATTCAGAAAAGAAAGTAAAAACTTGCAACCCCAATTCACTATGCCAAAAGAAAAAAATTAAGCTGAAAGCTAAGTAATGCAAGCAAAGGCCTTTCCTTCTGTTCCTTGGCAAATAGCTACAGATAAAAGGTTAAAATATCTCCACAGGTAGCTACTCTATGTTCATCTCATCTTATGTAAAGTGCTGCTTTACTGAGAATGAGACTAATACATAATTGACTATTCCCCTGTCTGCTCCTTTTCTCTTGCAACATGGGGATTACCATACTCTCCCTCTTTCTACTCCAGCCCATTTTTCCCCTTTAAATATTGAAGCCCTCAGAATTATCTTTGGAAAAAGGCACAGACCACAGACTGTTTCTGTGATTGTGTGTTTATTTCTTCCAGGCATGTCCTAAATTTGGTAAAATAAACTTCTAAATTGATTAAGACATGTCAGATACTGTTTGGTTTTATATTAAGTTATTAAAATATATATATATATACATGAACTAGGACAAACTCCTAGTACTTATAACAACCTAGTACATATAACAGTAAAATCTTACAAACTGAATCCAAAGATAACCACAACCAATAATATTCAATCAACAACATTACCATGACAGGAAAAAAGATAGTGTTTTGATGAAACAAAATCTCAAACTGTAACGTGAATGTGGTGCCGACTGCCAATATACATGTTCTTTTGAACTTGGAATGGCTATATTACTGTGTCAAATGTGATGTAATTCTGTAAGTACTTGTCTCTACAGTGAGGCAGCATAACAGAGTGGCTGGGAGCTATAATGTCAGACAACATGTATGAAAACTAACTCTTAGCCAGGCATGGTAGTCTGTATTTGAAGGCCCAGCTTCTTAGGAGGCTGAGGCAGAGGACCATTTGAACCCAGGAGTTCAAGTTAAGCCTGGGCAACATAGCAAAACCCTGTCTCTTTAAAAAAAAAAAAAAAAGTTGGCTGGGTGAGGTGGCTCATGCCTGTAATCCCAGCACTTTGGGAGCCCGAGACAGGTGGACCACCTGAAGTCAGGAGTTCGAGACCAGCCTGGCCAACATGGTGAAACCACGTCTCTACTAAAAATAAAAAAATTGGCTAGCCATGGTGGTAGGCGCCTGTAATCCCAGCTACTCAAGAGGCTGAGGCAGGAGAATCACCTGAACCCAGGAGACAAAGGTTGCGGTGCACTGAGATCACGCCACTGTACTCCAGCTTGGGTGACAAACAAACAACAACAACAACAACAACAACAAAAAGTTGTGTAACCTTGGAAAAATTAACGTCTCTGTACTTTACCACCCTCATCTGTAAAACAGGAATAGTGATGGCACATACCACACAAGACTATAATAAGGACTATCATAAAAACTCTTAAAACACAATATTAAGTTTGATTCTTGATCATGCATGAAGAACACTTAGAACACTGCCTAGAACATAGAAAATGCACAAAAAATGTTAGCTAATAGAATATAAACTATCATAAAACTTACATCACAATGGGCTGTGACATTATTTGACCCTGTATTGTCCACAAATGCATCATTTATGCATGAGATGTGTCTCGGTTCTTATAAATTCATCATAAAGTAGTACAGTTCTATCTGGAACCAATATAGCAAAACAAGCATATACTTGGGTGCTGCAATCTACTGGTATTACTGGTTTATTAAATGGTTATCTAGACCAGTGGTCACCAGCCCTTTTGGCTCTAGGGACTGGTTTCATGGAAAACAATTCTTCATAGACCGGGGTGGCATGGGAAATTAAACTGTTCCACCTCAGATTCTCATAAAAAGCACACAACCTAATCCCTTGCAGGCACAGTTCACCACAGGGGTCAAGCTCCTATGAGACTCTAATGCTGTCGCTGATCTGATGAAAACTCAGGCAGTAATACGAACTGGCCTGCTACTTACCTCCTGCCATGTGGCCCGATTCCTAACAGGCCATGGACCAGTTGTGGTCTGCGGCCTAGGGGTTAAGGACCCTGATCTAGATGATATAAAATATATTCCTATTATTTTTAGGTGATTGCTGATGTAAACACACAATATCTTTCATTATCATAGAAACCTACAGACTCCAAAGAAAATATATGCAGATCCCAGTTCAAGTATGATTTAAATAATAATGACTCCTAATTATATTCAATCTAAAAAATTATTTAAATTCTGTACAATATACCTATTTTTTGTACAAATAGGGTATAGTTAAAAGTTAACATGTATATTCAATGAGAACAAACTTCTTATGTTGTTCATTTTTAAAAACTCGTATTAGATCACCTCTAATTTCCTTTCCAATGCACAAATGGGTTTCACAGACCATTTAAAGGAGATCAGAAGGTAGAAAAACTCCTACTTCCTATCAGCTAACCATTAAGTTTCATACATAACATACTATAAATATTATGATGATTATCAACAAGATATCTGTTATGTTGCTCTCATTCACTTCAACAGTCAAAGTCAGCATTTTACAATCTACTGGATTAATAAACAATAAAACAAACAAGCATATG
The DNA here is from genome assembly GCF_001604975.1 of Cebus imitator. Lineage (NCBI taxonomy): Eukaryota > Metazoa > Chordata > Mammalia > Primates > Cebidae > Cebus > Cebus imitator. Next base: position 1,660,510 of record NW_016107348.1, on the reverse strand, counting down.
AAGAGAAAGGGCAAGGAATACTTGTTCTCATAAACCTTAAAGGAGTCATGACCCCTGTTAACAATGTTTCACAACTGAATAAAATTTATATCAGATTTTTTTTATCTGAACAACCTTTCCAAATGGAAACTTTGAAAAATAAAATTTGAATATATTATTTTAAATGTGTATTATGTGTTCATCTACAATAACCTAGAAATAGTCTCTAATTACCTTTTCCAGTTTCCACTTCCTCTTTTTGTATTCTCTTCTTAAATACTTCGCCAGAAATATTGGGTGAATGTGCAAGTCCAATACATCTAATATGGTTTCTTTGTCTCATCATCTAAAAGTTAGAAATGTTTTCCTACTACTAAAATAACAGGATGGTTTTGTAAATCAAATTATAAACCTCAAAAGAGAACATCTAGCAATTCATGTGTATTGTGCAAAGAATCAACATACTAAATAATCTTCATTTCTATCCCAAAATACAAATATACTTACCTAGCTTTGGGTCTGATGATAGAAATAATCTGGAAAGCCAAGAAAAACGCTTACACTCATAGCCTAATGTATTAAAATTTAAGATAATGTACTCTTATACATACTTAACAATCTAAAGCCTAGACTATATGAGAAGCATTAAGCCTGACTCATTTTCCTGGAATTCAAAAGTACCCAGTAAGAGGCAATTCAATATGGAGAAGTTCTTACAACATTAAATTTTTATTGAATTGATTCAACTAAATGTATATTAAATATATAAGACCTGTAATTTGTAATAGGAATTAATTTGGAATGTGTCGTATTATATTCACACTTACGAATTTTTGCACTAACATTCTCTGACATTTACTGATGTGGCTTTTACTCTTTCCATGTGGGTATCTCCTGAACCTAGATCTTTGGCCATGCCTGGTAACACAAACTCAGAATGTTCAAAATTCAATTTATTTTTCTTCCCAAAGCTTGCTCTTCCATATTCTTTATTTCTGTTAATGTCATCACCAGTATCCAAATCACACCAGGTTAACAATCTCAGTCAAAACAGTCTCACTCATTCAACAAATATGTAAGACTATATTGGCCAGGCATGGTGGCTAACACTTGTAATCCCAGCACTTTGGGAGGCTAAGGCGGGCAGATCACGAGGTCAGGAGTTCAAGAACAGTCTGGCCAACATGGTGAAACCCCGTCCCTACTAAAAATACAAAAGTTAGCTGGGCGTGGTGGCGGGCGTCTGTAATCCCAACTACTCCAGAGGCTGAGGCAGAAGAATCATTTGAATCAGGAGGCGGAGGCTGCAGTGAGCTGAGATTGCGCCATTGCACTCCAGCCTGGGCAATAGGGCAAGACTCTTGTCTCAAAAAAAAAAAAAAAAAAAAAGAATATATTATGTGCCAGGCACTATTCTAGACACTTGGGATACATCATGAGGAAAATAAAAATCACTGTCCTAGTATAATTAACATTATTACATTTTCTTTCCACTCATGCATGTACAGATCTGATTCAGTCCATGACTACATCGTCTTTTGCATTCATTATCTCCTATCCTTTTACTTAAACTATTAACTGGTTTAACCATCTATGAGTTTTCACCTCTCTGACACATCTTACAAAATGCTGCCAAATCAATCTTCCCAAACCAGCAGACTGATTCTCCTGCCCAAAAACTTGCAAAGATTTCCTCATGGCCACAAAATAAAGTCCATACCTCCGTGGTGGCCTCTAAAGCACTCAGAATGGTCCAATCTACCTTTCTAGGTTTATCTTCCAAAATGGAGAAAACCACTTTGATTTTCACAATCAAACCCTCAAAACAAAATAAATTCCATATCACTCATTTTAGAGACCTCAGTATTTCCTCTATCTTTGCCTTTGTTTACTGTTGTCTCCACCTGGAATCCCTTCCCTTTACCCCTATCTTTTAATCCATCTTGTAAATCTTAACCATCCTTCAAGATCCAGGTCAAATTTAAAGGATTGTACTTTGTCCTCATTGTCTAGCTTGAAGTCATTGTTCCCTCTTCTGAAATCCTCTAATACTCTATTAGAAACCACCGATAGCATTTAATATTTCTACCTTATGTTTTAATTACTTATTGTGTCATTTGTTTCTCTATATGACTGTAAGGGCAGAGTTTTACCTACCTTGCTTATATTAATACTTGCACAAAAGAGGTACGCTATAAATATTTCTAGATGTAGTATAATTGAGGAAGTTACTAAGCTTTATTTACTCAATAACATTACTAGATATCGACTGTATGCACTATTCTAGCCTTTAGAGAAACAAAGACAAATCAAACAAGAAGACATGTATAAACAGATAAATAATAAACAATATGTTAAATTCTCAAATAATGAACGAAGTATAATGAAGGCCTAAACTAAGGTCATAGCAGTGAAAAAAAATGAAATAGGTGAAATGCGGGAAAGAGAGGAGATGCCAAGAAGCAAAATAGAAAGATAAGGCAAACAACTGGCCATGATCTTAGGAAATTAAAGATCTCCAAGTGTCTTAGTCCTTTCAGGATGTTTCTTTTGGCACCCTGATATTTTATTTCCCAAGCTCCAAACTGTGAAAAATAAATTTCCTTTGTTTCTAACTCACCTAGTCTACAGTATTCTTATAGTAACAGCCCTGACAAGCTAAGGCACAAGGTAAAAAGAAGAATGGTTAGTGATACTGTCAATAACCAACCTGGAAAAACATTTTAAAAATATTTGAGCAAAGAAAAGCAGGGTTTGGGTTGACAAATCACTTCAGCTATCCACAGGAAAACAATTAACATGGTCAGTAGACAGACAAAAATAGAGATCTACAATTTGAGCAGTAGGAAAGAACTTACAGTTAAGAGGTGAAAATCATCTATGTAAAAGTGATTTGAAATTGCCTAGGTTCTAGGTGGATTAAATTTCTCAGAAGTAAGAATAGTCCAAGGACAGAATCTTTTGGAATGCAAAGAAGCAGAAAGGGCAAAAGGAAAATACAGGCATATACGGTGTCACAAAAATTAAGTGAGAGAAGATTCCGAGATGACAGAGTATGAATAACCAAAAATCTGTCCCCCCACCTAGTCAAAAACTTCACTGACAGAAACCTCTCTCTCCAATCAAAAGTCTGATTTAACTATTCTGTTATTCTTAGTCTATTGAAGGCTTGCAACTTCCAAGGGAAGGCTAGGACAGTAAACTCAAGTTAACCTCAGTTAATTTCAGCTCTCAGCACAGTAGCAGCTACCCATCACTCACCCCCAGCTCCATAAAAGATAGCTGTGCACAGGTTCCTGGAACAGCCTGTACACAGCCTATGGGAGCCAGGACGGGCAAACACACACACACACACACACACATACACACACACACACACACACACACACACACACAGCCCTTGTCCTACAAACATCAGCAATCTGTTCTAGTCACTTGATTGATGCTTCTGATCAGAGGTGCAGACAGAGGTGGGCAGACCATTAGGTTGAACATCCCCACACTGTTCCAAGACCCATCCCCTTCCACCTAAAGTGACTGCCAGAGGATTTAAAGGACCCTTTTCCCACCTTCGTATTTTTCTTTTCCCCTTTTGAGGGCAATACATCAAGGACTAGGACATTCACAAGTAAATGCACATACAGGGAAAACTGGAAAGTGACTATACATGCCCAGGGAAAGATGCAAGCTCAGAAAAGATCCAAGAAGGTGTTAATACCTCAGGCCTTCGCACAGAGAGAGCTCCCAATGACAAAAAACAAAACAATAATAACAAAAAAAACAGCAAACCTAAAAGAATCTGATTTCCTAGAGCTATCACACCTTTAGATTCAAATGTCCAGTTTTCAATTAAAAAAAAAATCACAAGATATGCAAAGAAACAAAAATGTTATGTATAATCCATTCAAAGAAAACAACTGTCTCTGAAAAGGACATGATGGCAGACCTACTAGGCAAAGGATTTAAAACAACTATCTTAGAGATGCCCAAGAACTAAGAAAAGATGCAGAGAAAGTCAAGAAAATGATATATGAACATAATGAAAATGCCAACAAAGAGATAGAAAACTTAGAAAAAGAAACTTAAATTCTAGTGGCCAGGCATGGTGGCTCATGCCTATAATCACACCACTATGAGAGGCCAACACAGGACTGCTTGAGCCCAGGAGTTTGAGACCAGCCTGAGCAATAATAGCAAGATCCTGTCCCTTAAAAAAAAAAAATGAAAAAAATTAGTCAGGCATAAACAGGAAGGATGATCCCATGAACCCAGGAGGAAAAAGCTGCTGTGAGCTGTGATCACACCACTGCACTCCAACCGGGCCAGGGAGAGTAAGACCTTGTCTCAAACAATAAAAATAAACATAAATGAAAGAAATTATTGAGCTGCAAAGTATAATAACTAAAATAAAAATATCACTAGAGGAACTGAACGGGAGATTTGAGGAAGCTGAAGAATAAGCACAGATTAAAATGGGACCATGGAAACTACTGAGTCTAAGGAACAGAAAGAAAAAAATTGAACAGGGATCTGTGGGATACCAGCAAGCAGACCAACATACATATGGTAGGAGTTCCAGAAGGAAAAGAGAGAGAGAGAAAGAAACACAGAGACTAGTCGAAGAAATAATGGGTGAAAACTTCCCAAATATGATGCAGGAAATGAATAAAAATGTGCAAGAAACTCAAAGAATTCCAAGTAATACAAACTCAGAGACCCACACTGAGATATATTACAACTTTCAAACTATCAAAAACTCAACAAGAGAGATTCCTGAAAGCAGCAAAAAAGAAGCAACTCACCATATACAAGCAAACTTCAAAAATATAATTAGCAGATTTCTCACCAAAAACTTTGGAGGCCAGAAGTCAGCAAGCCAATATAGTCAAAGTGCTAAAAGAGAAAACTATCAACCAAGAATCCTATATTCAACAAAACTGTCCTTCAAAATTGAGGGAGAAATTAGGACATTCCCAGATAAATGGCTGAAGAAGTTTGCTACTACTAGATTTCCCCTGTAAGAAATAGTTAAGGGAATCCTGCAAAATGAAATGAAAGAACATAGACAGTAACTCAGAGCTTCATAAAGAAAGAAAAGATCTCAATACAGATAAATATATGGGCAATTATGAAAGCCAGTGTTACTGTAACAACAGTTTTTAGCTACGTTTTTTGTTTTCCACATTATTTAAGAGTCTAACACATTCAAAAGAATTATTATTTTAAGTTTCTGGGCACATAGTGTATAAAAATGGAATTTTATAACATCTACACAACTGAAAGGGATGGAGATACAGCTGTAAAGCGTTAAGCTGATATAAATTCAAATTCGAGTGTTTTAACTAAAGGATGTTAAATGCACTCCTCTGCATGGTAACCACAAAGAAAATATTTTCAATACATACATATAAGCAAATGACAAAGAAATGTAAACATTTCACTACAAAAAATCAACCAAACACATAAGGAGGAAATGAGGGCCAAAAAAAATCTATAAAGAATATATAAAATAGAAAAATGACATAATTACTCCTTATCAGTAATTACTTTAAATGTAAATGAATTAAATTCTCCAATGTAAAGACAAAGATTGGCAAAATAGATAAAAATACATGATCCAACTATAAGCTGCCTAAAAGACACTCAACTTTAGATCTAAAGACACAAATTGAAAGTAAAAGGATGGAAATAGATTGTACAAACAGTAACAAGAAAGATTTTAAGTCAAGAAAAACTTAAAAGACACAAAGAAGAACATTATATATATGTTTTTTAAAGGTTCAATACAGCAAAAAAATGTAACATTTACAGTAGTCACTCCTTATCCAGTTTTACTTTCTGCAGTTTTGTTTACCCATGGTATACAGTACAGTATATTAAGATATTCTGAGAAAGAGGGAAAGACCACATTTACATAACTTTTATCATGGTATATTGTTATAACTGTTCTATATTATTATTAGTTATTATTGTTCATCTCTTACTGTACCTAATTTATAAATTAAACTTCATCATACATATATACGTATAGGAAAAAACATAGCACATATAGGGTTTGGTACTATCCATTGTTTCAAGTATCCACTGGGGTCTTGGAACATCCCTGATGGATAAGTAGGAACTACTGTATAAACATTTACGCACTAGGCCAGGTGCAGTGGCTCACATCTGTAATCCCAGCACTTTGGGAGGCCAAGGCAGGCAGATCACCGGAGGTCAGGAGTTTGAGACCAGCCTCGCCAACATGGTGAAACCCTGTCTCTACTAAATGGTGGCACACGCCTATAATCCCAGCTACTCAGGAGGCTATGGTAGGAGAATCGCTTGAACCCAGAAGTGGGCCAAGATCGTACCATTACACTCCAGCCTGGGAGACACAGAAAGACTCTGTCTCCTAAAAAAAAAAAAAAAATTATACACCAAAGACAGACTGCCAGAATACATGGAGCAAAAATTAACAGAACTGAAGGGAGAATTAGACACTTCTACAATAATAGCTGAAGACTTCAATATCCCCCTGACCAATAATAGATAAAATAACCAGACAGTAGACATACACGTAACAGTCTACCCAATGACGACAGCATATGCATTCTTTTCAAGTACATGTGGTACATCTTCCAGGATAGATTATTTGTGAGGCCAGAAACTAAGCCTCAACAGATTTTTTTTTTTTTTTTTTTTTTTTTTGAGACAGAGTTTTGCTCTTATCGCCCAGGCTAGAGTGCAATGGTGCGATCTCGGATCACTGCATCCTCTCCCTCCTGGGTTAAAGCGATTCTCCTGCCTCTGCCTCCCAAGTAGTTGGGATTACAGGCACCCACCACCAGCCCAGCTAATTTTTATATTTTTAGTAGCGACGGGGTTTCACCATGTTGGCCAGGCCAGTCCTGAACTTCTAAGCTCAGGTGATCCACCCACCTCAGCCTTCCAAAGTGCTGAGATTACAGGTTTGAGCCACCACACCCGGCCTCAATAGATTTTAAAAGAGATAATCATACAAAGAAAGTATTTCCTCTGATCACAATAGTATGAAATTAGAAATCAATAACAGAAATAAAACTTGAAAACTCACAAACCGTGGAAAGTAAACAACACTTACTTCAATAACTCATGGATCAAAAAAGAAATCACAAGGAAAACTGTAAAATATTTAGAGAGGAATGAAAATAAAAACACAACATACTGCCGGGCGCGGTGGCTCAAGCCTGTAATCCCAGCACTTTGGGAGGCCGAGGCGGGTGGATCACGAGATCAAGAGATCGAGACCATCCTGGTCAACGTGGTGAAACCCCGTCTC
>NW_016107348.1:1640092-1653101 GCF_001604975.1 Cebus imitator | reverse complement strand
AAAAAAATACCACAACATACTAAAATGAGACACTGTGAAAACAGTGTTAAGGGACAAATTTATAGCTGTGAATGGATTTTAAATCAACAACTTAATATGACAACTTACAGAACTAGAAAAAGAAGAACAAACTAAACCCAAGGATAACAGAAAGAGGGAAACAGGCTGGGTGCAGTGGCTCACGCCTATATCCCCAGTGCTTTGGGAGGTTGATGCCAGTGGATCACTTGAGGTGAGGAGTTCAAGACCAGTCTGGCCAACATGGTGAAACCCCCATATCTACTAAAACCCACAAATTAGCTGGATGTGGTAGCATATGCTTGTAATCCCAGCTACTCAGGAGGCTGAGGCAGGAAAATCACTTGAGCCCAGAAGGTGGAGGTTGCAGTGGGCCAAAATCATACCACGACACTCCAGCCTGGGCGACTGAGCAAGACTCTGTCTCAAAAAAAATGAAAGAGGGAAAAAAATATGAGAGCAAAGGTAAATGAAATCATTAATAGAAAAACAACAGAGAAAAATTAATGAAACCAAAAGTCAGTTTTTTGAAATGATTAACAAAACTGACAAACCTTTAGCTGGATGGACTAGAAATAAAAGAGGGAAGACTCAAATTACTAAAATCAGAAATGAAAGTAAGGGCATTACTACTGATTTTATAGAAATAAAAAGTATTATAAAAGAACACTGTGAACAACTATGCACCAGCAAACTGGATAATTCAGATGAAATGGACAAATTCCTAGAAACGTAAAACCTGGTAAGACCAAATCATGACGAAATAGAAAATGTGAATCGATCTACAATTAGTAAGAACATTGACTCCATAGTCCCAATAAAGAAAGGTTGTGGACCTCATGGCTTCGCTGGTGAACTCTACCGAACAATTAAAGAATATCAACCCTTCCCAAACTATTCCAAAAAACTGAATAGGAGGAAATGCTTCCTAACTCATGCTATGAGGATAGTATTACTTTGATACCAAAGTCAGACAAATACACTACAAGAAAAGAAAACTATAGACAAATATCTCCAATGAACTTTGATGCAAAAATCCTCAACAAAATACTAGAAAGCCAAATTCAGCATCATATTAAAAGGAATATACACCATGACCAAGTGGGATTTATTACTGAAATGAAATAATTCCTGTGTTGAAATGACAGTTCAACATAGGAAAATCTACCAATGTAATACACCACATTAACAGAATGAAGGTGGGGGGAGAGAAATCACATGATTACTCAATTGATAAAGAAACACATTTGACAAAATTCAACTCTCCAACATGATTTTAAAGAAAAAAAAATCATTCAACAGACTAGGTAGAGAAACTACCTTAAGATAATAAAAGCCATATCTGAAAAATCTACAATGAATGGTGAAAGACTGAAATTTGACCAGGCTCAGTGGCTCACGCCTGTAATCCCCACACTTGGGGAGGCCAATGAGGGCAGATCGCTTGAGCACAGGAGTTTGAGACCAGCCTATGCAACATGATGAAACCTCGTCTCTACAAAAAAAAAAAAAAATACAAGAATTAGCCGAATGTGTTGGCATGCACCTGTAGTTCCAGCAACTCAGGAGCCTGAGGTGGGAAGAAAACTTAAGCCTGGGAGGTGGAGATTGCAATGACCCAACACTGCGCCACTACACTCCAGCCTGGGTGACAGAGTGAGACCTTATCTTAAAAAAAAAAAAAAAAAAAAAGACTGAAATGGTTTCCTCTAAGATCAGGAACAAGGAAAGATGTCCATTTTTATCATTTATGTTCAATGTAAGCTCTAGCCAGGGTAATTGGCAAGAAAAAGAAATAAGTGACATTCAAAGTAGAAAGTAAAATTATCTCTATTTGCATATGCTAATTTTATATGTAGAAAGCCCTAAAGATTCCATACAAAAAAAAGAAAAACTAATCAATGAATTTAGCAAAGTAGCTGATACAAAGTAGGATATGAACTTAACATGCAAAAATTTGTTGCATTTCTATACACTATCAACAATCTGAAAAGGAAACAACAAATTGCAGAAACATTCTGAAAACGAGAGCAATTCCATTTAACAACAACATCAAAAAGAATAACATACTTAGGAATTCACTAATGCAAATATGTGAAAGACTTGTACAATATAAACAAGAAAATGTTGCTGAAAGAAATGAAAGACAAATAAATGGAAACACATCCCAAGTTCATGTGTTTTATAAAACTTAATACTGTTAAGATGTCAATACTATTCAAAGCGATCTTTTCAGTTCGATACCTATCGAAATCCTAATCAATTCAGTACAATACTTATTGAAATCCTAATCATCTTTCTTGCAGAAATAGAATAAAACCCATTCTGAAATTCACATGGAATCTCCAGGGATGCTGAATAGCTACAAGAATCTTGAAGAAACACAAAGCCAGAGAACTCACACTTCCTGATTTCCAAACTTTCTATAGTTACAATAATCCAAATAGTATGGTACTGACATAAAGTTAAACCAATGGAATAGAGAGTCCAGAAATAAACCCTCCTATATATGGCCAAATAAATTTTGATGAGGGTGTCAAGATCATTCAATGGAAACAACAGTCTTTTCAACAAATAATACTGGGGAAATTGGATATCTACACCCAAAAGAACGAAGGTGTATCCTTACCCAATACCACACACAAAAATTAACTCAAAAATCATAGTTAAGGGAGGCAGAGCAAGATGGTACAATAGAAGCCTTCATCAATCATCCTCCCCAAAGGAATACCAAATTTAATGACTATCTACACAAAAAAACACCTTCATATGAATCAGAAATCAGGTAAGTAAACTTAGTAACTGGTTTGAACTTCCTATCACTGAAAGAATCACTGAAGAAGGTAGGAAAGACAGTCTTGAATTGCTGACACACCACCCACCCCCCCACCAACCCATAGCAGTGGCCAGCTATGTGGCACAGAGAGAGAATCTCTGCACTTGAGGGAGGGAGAGTGCAGCAATTGTGAGACTTCACATTGGAATCAAGTGCTACCAACACCGGGCCGAATTCAGGCAGCACCCACGGAGGGAACATTTAGTCCAGCGCTAGCCAGAGGGGAATCATCTATCCTAGTAGCAGGAATTGGAGTTTCAGCAAGCCTTGCCAGGGCTAAAGTGCTCTGGCACTCTAAATAAACTTGAAAAGACTGTCTAGGTCAGTGGTCCCCAACCCTGAGGCCCGAAACCAGTGCTGGTCTTTGGCCTGTTAGAAACCAGGCCACACAGCAGGAGGTAATATGGTTTGGCTGTGTCCCCACCCAAAATCTCATGTTGAATTGTAATTCCCATAATCCCAAGATGTCAAGGGTGGGACAAGGTGGAGATACTTGGATCATAGCAGCGATCTTCCCCATGCTGTTCTTGCGACAGTGAGTGAGTCTCATGAGGTCTGGTGGTTTTAAAAGTGTCTGGCATTTCCGTTGCTTGCACTCACTCCATCCTGCCACCCTTTCAAGAAGATGTCTGCTTCTCCTTTGTCTTCCACCATGATTATAAGTTTCCTAAGGCCTCCAAAGCAATGCGAACTGTGAGTCAATTAAACCTCTTTCGTTTATATTTAATAAATTACCCAGTCTTAGGTATTTCTTCATAACAGTATGAGAATGAACAAATACAGGAAGTGAGAGGTGGGCAAGTGAGCATTACTGCCTGAGCTCCACCTCCTGTCAGATCAACAGCAGCAACAGATTCTCATAGGAGCACAAACACTATTGTGAACTGCACATGCAAGGGATCTAGGTTGTGTGTACCTTGTGAGAATCTCACTAATGCCTGAAGATCTGAGGTGGAACAGTTTCATCTGGAAACCACTTCCCCTTCTCCACCCCATGGAAAAATTGTCTACCATGAAACCCATCCCTGGTGCTAAAAAGGTTGGGGACTGCTGGTCTAGGCCACAAGGACTGCAACTCTTAGACAAGACCTAGTGCTGTGCTGGGATCAGAGCCACTGGATTTGGGGGACACATGACTTAGTAAGACACCAGCCAGGGCAACTAAGGGGGTGCTCATGTCATCTTTCCCCCAATGCCAGGCAGCAAGGCTTGCAACTCCAAAAGAAACCCCTTCCTTCTGCATGAAGAGAGGACAGGGAAGAGTAGAGGGGACTTCAGCTTGCAACGGGGATACCAGCTGAGCCACAGTAGGAAAGTGCACTGGGTAGTGTCATGAGGCCCCCCATTCTAGGCCCTAGCTCTCAGACAACATTTCTAGACACACCCTGGACCTGAAGGGAACCAGCTGCCTTGAAGGGAAAAACCTAGTCCTGGCAGGATTCATCATTTGCTGAACACAGAACCACTGGGCCCTGAATAATCAGCAGTGATAACCAGGTAGTATACACCATGGGCCTTGGGTGAGCCTCTGAGACATGCTGGCTTCACGTGTAACCTGGCACATTCACAGCTGTGGTGGCTATGAGGACAGACTACTTCAGATTGAGAAAAACAGAGGGAAGAGTAAAAGGAACTTTGTCTTGAGCTTCGATACCAGCTCATCCACAGCAGGAAAGAGCCCTAAGCAGGCTTTTAGGGTCCCCGATTCCAAGCCTTGGCTCTTAGACAGCATCTCTAGACCTATCCTGTGCCAGAGACGAGTCCACTGCCCTGAAGGGTGAGTCCCAGGTCTGGCAGCATTCACCACAAACTAACTGAAGAGCCCTTGGGCCATAAGTGCACACTGGTGATATCCTGGCAGTACTTCCTGTGGGCCTATAGTGTTGGTGGACATGGGGAGACTCCTCTGCCTGAGAAAACAGAAGGAAAGAGTAGAATGAACAGTGGTTTCAGCACCAGTTCAGTTGCAGTAGAATAGAGCAGCAGGTAGATTTCTGAGGTTTCAGAATCCAGGCCCTGGCTCCCAGACAGCATCTCTAGACCTGCCCAGGGCCTTGGGGAACTTGCCACCCTTAAGGGAAGAACACAAGCCTGGCGGGCTTCACTACCTAATGAATGTAGAGCCCTAGGTCCTTGAGCAAATATAGGTAACAGGCAGGTGGTGGTTACAGCAGTCCTTCAGAAACACCCAGTGCTATGCTAGCTTGGGGTCTGACCCAGTCTGGTCCCAGTGATGGTAGCCCAAGGGGTGCTTGTCTCACCCCTCCCCAAGCTCCAGGCATCTCAGCACAGAAAGAGAAACTCTGTTTTTCTGGGAGAATGTACAGGATAAGAACAAAAGTCTCTAACCAGCAATCCAGAGAATTCTTCTGAATCTTATCCAAGATGATCAAGGTGGTACCTCTATGAGTCTGCAAGAACCACAGTGTTACTGGGCTTGGAGTACCCTCTAATGCAGATACAGCTGCAGTGACTAAAATCACAATACCCAAGTCTCTCTGAATACCTGGAAAGTCTTTGCAGAGGGATGGGTATAAACAAGTCCAGATTGCAAAGACTGCAATACATAACTCTTGAATGCCCAGACACCAGTGAACAATCCACAAGCATCAAGACATCCAGGAAAACATGACCTCACTAAAGGAACTAAATAAGGTACCAGGAACCAATCCCAGAGAAAAGGGGATATGTAACCTTTCAGATAGAATTCAAACCAGCTGTATTGAAGAAACTCCAAGAAAATCAAGATAAAGCAGAGGAGGAATTCAGAATCCTATCAGATAAATTTAACAAAGAAACTGAAATAATGAGAAAGAATCATGCAGAAATTCTGGAATTGAAAATGGAACTGACATACTGAAGAATGCATTAAAGTCTCTTAATAGCAGAAGTGATCAAGCAGAAAAAATTAGTGAGCTTAACAACATGCTATTTGTAAACACACAGTCAGAAGAAATTAAAGAAAAAGGAATTAAAAAAAGAGTAAAGTATGACTACAAGATCTAGACAATAACCTCAAAAAGGCAAATCTAAGAGTTACTGGCCTTAAACAGGATGTAGAGAGAGACTTGGGGCAGAAATTATTCAAAGAGATAACTTCCCAAACCTAGAGAACTTCTCAGACCTAAAGAAGGATATCAATATTCAACTACAAGAAGGTTATAGAACACCAAGCAGAATTAAACCGAAGAAGATTACCTTAATGCATTTAATAATCAAACTCCCAAAGGTCAAGGATAAAGAAAAGAAAAGATCATAAAAGCAGCAAGAGAAAGAAACAAATAACATACAATGGAGCTCCAATACATCTGGCAGCAGACTTTTCAAAGGAAACCTTACAGATCGAGAGTGGCATCACATATTTAAAGTAATGAAGGAAAAAAACTTTTATCCAAGAATACTATGTCTGACAAAAATACCCTTCAAATATGTCAGAAATATTACTGATTTTTGTATGTCGATTTTGTATCCTGCAACTTTAATGAATTTGTTTAGCAGTTTTTTGTTTTTGTTTTTTTTTTGCAATAGAACATGCATAAATTACATGCAATGTGTATTATTTTCTTTTTTTTAATATATTTTATTGCACTTTAGGTTCTGGGGTACATGTGCAACACCACATGTTCTCACTCATAGGCGGGTGTTGAACAATGAGAACACATGGACACACAGAGGGGAGCATCACAGTCTGGGGCCTGTTGGGGGGGGACTAGGGAAGGGACAGCAGGAGGGTAGGAAGGTTGGAGAGGGATAATACAGGGAGAAATGCCAGATATAGGTGATGGGGGGATGGAGGCAGCAAACCACATTGCCATGTATGTACCTATGCAACAATCCTGCATGTTTTGCACATGTACCCCAGAACCTAAAGTGCAATAAAATATATTTTAAAAAAAGAACACACATTACATGTACATACAGTAGCATTTCTGTATGTCAACAACAAATTATCTTTAAAAGAAATCAAGAAAGTAATCCCATTTACAATAGGTACAAATAAAATTAAGTACCTAGGAATTAACCAAAGAAGTGATAGAGCTCTACAATGAAAACTATAAAATGTAAAAAAATTAAAGAGGGCACACATGCAAAAAACGAACAGATATTCCATGTTCATGGATTGGAAGAATTAATACTGTTAAAATGTCCACACTACCCAAAGCAATCTACAGATTCAATGCAATCCCTATCAAAAAAAAAAAAAGAAATTCTTCACAAAAATAGAAAAAACAATCCTAAAACGTATATGAAGCCACAAAAGACCCAGAATAGCCAAAGCAATCCTGAGCAAAAAGAAAACCAGCAGAATCGCATTACCTGACTTCAACTTATACTACAGAGCTATAGTAACCAAAATAGCATGGCACTAGCATAAAAACAGACACATCGAACAAGGGAAAAGAATAAAGAATCCAGAAACAAATCTATACATCTACAGTGAACTCATTTTCAACAAAGGTGCCAAGACCATACACTGGAGAAAGGACAATCTCTTCAGTAAGTGGTACTGAAAAAACTGTATATACCCATGCAGAAGAACAAAACTGGACCTCATTTCTCACCATATACTAAAATCAAATCAAAATGGATTAAAGGCTTAAATCTAAAACCTCAACCTATGACACTACTGAAAGAAAACACTGGGGAAAGTCTCCAGGACACTGGACTGGGGAAAGATTTCTTGAATACCCCACAAGCACAGGCAACCAGAGCAAACTGGACAAAAGGGATCACATCAAGTTAAAAATCTTCTGCACAGCAAAGATAACAATCAACAAAATGAAGAGACATCCCCAAGAATGGGAAAAAAATATTTCCTATAACAACTCTATAGGAAAAAATATCTAATAATCCAATTAAGAAATGGGCCAAAGATCTGAATAGACATTTCTCAAAAGAAGACATGCAAATGGCAAACAGGCATACGAAAAGGTGCTCAACATCACTGATCATCAGAGAAATGCAAATCAAAACTGCAATGAGATATCATCTCACCCCAATTAAAATGGCTTTTATCCAAAAGACAAGCAATAATAAATGCTAGCAAGGATGTGGAGAAAAGGGAACCCTCATATGCTATTGGTGGGAATGTAAATTAGTACATCCACTATGGAGAACAGTTTGGAGGTTCCTCAAAAACTAAAAACGCAACTACCATATGATCCAGCAATCTCACTGCTAGGTATATACCCAGAATAAAGAAAATCAGTATATCCAAGAGACATCTGCACTCCCACATTTGTTGCAGCACTGTTTACAATGGCCAAGATTTAAAAGCAACCCAAGTCTATGTCAATAGATGAATGAATAATGAAAATGTGATATATACATATACACACACACACACACACACGCACACACACACAATGGAGTACTATACAGTCTTTAAAAAGAAAGAGACTTTGCCATCTGTAACAACAGGGAGGGAACTGGAAGTCATTATGTTAAGTCAAAGAAGCCAGGCACAGAAGGACAAACTTTGTATCCTCTCGCTTATTTGTGAAAGCTAAAAATTAAAACCATTGAACTCACGGAGATAGGGAGTACAAAGACAGTTACCAGAGGCTAAGAAGAGTAGTGAGGGACAGACAGTTAATGGGCACCAAAAAGGTTAGAAAGACTGAATAAGATCTAGTATTTGATAACACAACAGGTTGACTGTGGTCATTAATAATTTCAGTATACATTTTAAAGTAACTAAGAGAGCATAATTAGACTGTTTATAAGAGAAAAAATAAATGTTTGACGTGAGGAATACCTCATTTACCCAGACAAATATTACACATTGTAGACATATCAAAATGTGCTACATACTCCATAAATATATACACCTACTTTGCATCCACAGAAATTAAAATTTTTTTAATCAGATGATACTCATTAATAAATAATAAAAACTGTGCAAACTCAAAAAGGATAAAAGACCCAAATGTAAAACTTAAAGCTATAAAACTCTTAGAAGAAAGCACAGGACAAAAGCTTCACAACACTGGATCTAGCATAAGACACCAAAGGCACAGGCAACAATAACAAAAATAAACAAATTGGACTTCATAAAAACTTTTAAAAATTGTACATCAAAAGAACACTATCTTAGCCAGGTATGGTGGTGTACACCTAGAGTCCCAGCTACTCGGGAGGCTGAGGTGGGAGGACTGCTTGAGCTCAGGAGGCAGAGGTTGCAGTGAGCCAAGATCACACCACTGCACAATAGCCTGGGCAACAGAATGAGACTCTGTCTCAAAAAAAGAAAAGAGACTAACAACATAATTGAAAAGTAACCCAATGAATGGGAGAAAATAGTTACAAATCATATATCTGATAAAGGGTTGATATCCAGAATAGATACAGAACTCTTAAAAATCAACAACAAAAAACAATCCAATTCAAAAATGGACAAAAGACTTGAATAGATATTTCTCCAATGAAGCTATAGAAATAACCAAACTAACCACATAAAAAGATGTTCAACATCACTAATCATTAGGGAAATGCAAATCAAAACTACAATGAGATACTATCTTCATATAATAGGATGGCTACTATTTTAAAAAGAACAGACAATAGTGTTGGCAAAAATGTGGAGAAACTGTGCACTGCTGGTGGAAATGTAAAATGGTACAGTTGCTGTGGACAACACTATGGTAGTTCCTCAAAAAATCAAAAATGTAGATTTGATTTTTTATAAGATCCAGCAATTGTACTTCTGAGTATATACCCAAAAGTTTTGAAACCAGGATCTCTAAGAGGTATTTGTACACCTGTGTTCAAATAGCTCTTTGAACACAGAGAGATATTCTGCCTTCACATTTTAGCATTCACAATAGCTAAAACATGAAGCCAACCCAAGCATCTTTCAACAGATGAATGGATAAGCAAAATACTGTATATCCATATAGCGGAATAATATTCAGCCTTAAAAAGGAAGAAAATTCTACATTATGCTACAACATGGATGCACCTTGAGGACATTACACTAAGTGATGTAAGGCATCACAAAATGACAAATACTGTATGATTCCACTTATACAAGGTACTTAGAGTAGTCAATATCATAAAGACAGAAAGTAGAACGGTGTTTTCCAGGAACTAGAGGGAGAAATAAATAGGGAATTGTTATTTAAAAGGAAAAAGTTTAGGTTTTACAAGATGAAAAGAACTGAGATGGATGGTAGAGATGGTTGCACAACAATGTGAAAGTACTTAATGCCACTGAACTGTATTAAAAATGATTAAGATGATAAATTTTATGTTATGCATATTTTACCACAATTTTATAAAAGCTTTCAGGGACAAGCATTTCACAAAGGAATAAATATTAAAAACTATTAAAAGTTACTTAGAATCAAAGATGAAAAGAGGTGATTTAGATCTGAGGATTATTGCTCTCTAGTGACTTTCAACAAAGTAGTTTTAGTAGAGTGATGGGGCAGAAGCTAGGTTATATTGGGCTGACTACACATGAGAGCCGGGAATATAATGGCCACAAATACTTATCAATAGTAAAACTAATAAGAGCTAACATTTATTGAATGCCTACTCTCAGATAATGTTCTCAATATTTTAAACGCACTACATTAACAGAAACTTACAATTCTTCGAGGTAAATGATTCCCATTTTACCACTGAAGATCTGAGACTCAGAAAGGTTATTAAAGTACAGTAGTCCCCTCTTATTCGAGGTTTTGCTTTCCTTAGTTTCAATTACACATGGTCAACCACAGTCCAAAACTCTAAGTGGAAAATTCGAGAAGCAAATTATTATGTTTTAAACTGCACACCATTCTGAGTAGCATGTAGTATATCCACACTATATAGGGTACCCACCCATTAGTAACCTAGTAGTCAATTCAGTTACCAGATCAACTGTCTCAGTATTGCAGTGCTTATATCCAAGTAACCATCATTTTACTGAATAATGGCCTCAAAGTACAAGAGAGGTGATTCTGGCATATTATTTTAATTGTTTATTTTATTATTAATTGTCGTTAATCTGCTATAGCTAATTTATTAAACTTTATCATAGGTATGTACGTATAGAAAAAAATCACAGTATTAATATGGAGTTCAGTATTATCCATGGTTTCAGGCATCCGCTGGGGGTCTTGGAATGTACCCCTGAAGATAATGGGGAGACTACTGTAGCTTGCCTAAGTATTGCCAAGTATTCATTCTATAATCCATGCTTCTTTAAGAAAGACAACAAATAGCCCACTAATTTGGAATCCCATCTTACTTTCTAAAATTTACCTCTTACTTTGGGCCTCTCAATTTTCCAATATTTCCCCTTTTATTTCCAAGACTTTCTATACCATTAGATTTGTATATGAGGTGGACCCTAGCCTCTGAAATGACACCGCTCTCCACCTTCCAATGATTTTTACCTCTACAATATTCTACTGTACAGGTTAGCCTTGTAGCTATAGAATATTGTAGAAATTGTATAGAGTATGACTTCCAAGGCCAGGTCATAAAAGATACTGTGGTGTTCATCTAGTTCTCTCTTAGTTCATCCACTCTGGTGTAAGCCAGTCATGAAAAAATTCAAGTGGCCCTAAGTAGAGGTCCAAGTGGTGAAGAACTGAGGCCTTTTCAAAAGCCAGCACAAATCTGCAATCCATTTGAGTCAGTCAGCCTAGAATTGGATCCTCCAGCCCGGTCAAGCCTTGAGATGACTGTAGACCCAGCTGACATCTTGACTGTAACCTCACAAAATACCAAGCCAGAATTACCCAGGTAAGCAACTCTGAAACTCATGCTACGCAGAGACTGTATGAGACAATAAATGTTTATTATTGTTTTAAGCCACTAAGTTTTCAGGTAATCTGCTATCCAGTAATAGATAATTCATACATCAGGCTAGATTTGAAAAACATTGTATACCACAAAATTTACATGTTATTACATCATACGCAACATCTTTGGTTTGTCTTGATCAAAGCAGCTAAAAATCTTTATTTCTCATAAAGATAAAAAGTATAGAAAGGAAAATTATTACAATTTCAAGTAAGTGATTTACTTAACAATAATAAAATAACATTCCCATATGTCAAAGCTACCAACACTGTAATTTAACTTCCATTAAATGCTCTTGAAAAGTCACACAGACACACTCCTGGGCTGGAGGCTAGAGCAGATCTGACAGAAGACTAAGTCATCACCTTCTTTGTCTACCGGTCCTATTCTGATGATAAAATAAAGCTGATGATTATCAAAATGCTCTCTTCTACTAAATAAATCTATATAGCTCATTCTTACATTATTGTCTTAATATCTGTAAATTCACTGAAGGCAGAGAACACTGTCACTTCTACTTTTACAGGCCATATGATCTAGTACAGTTCAAAATATATTTGTAAACTGCACAGGCTTTATATTGCAAGATCTAAATGTCTTTAAAAAAAGCACATAAGTTAATTTAAGTGTCAGCTATTGTTATTTTTATTGAATTATTTTATAGCATTTCCAGTTACATGAAACGTCAAAATGCAAAGTCCTTTCTCATTTGTAGAACCAAAAGGTTCAACAATGTTATTTCCTATATGGTTATAAACATGGTTTCTAATCCGTGGGTCCCAGGTCACTTCATGGCTCCAATTTAAATACCGCAACCCCTTAATAAACTAGGTACTATCTGTTGGCTAATACACTACAAATACACTATTATATTTCAAAATCTAAAAAGATATTGGTTCTAATAAAATACTACTGTATTTTATCAATTCTAAGATACCATTAATGATTAAGAGGCACCATTACTTTATAAGCCAATAAAAAAGAAAAACATTACCAATTCAACTGACATCCATAAGATGCATCCCAATGTTAAAGATGTTCAAATGTGGAACAGTGGATACTAACAGCATCTTAGACCTTAACACAATGTTGTTTAAGAAATGGATTCTGGCTAGGCGGTGGCTCATGCCTCTAATCCCAGAACTTTGGGAGGCCAAGGCGGGCGGATCATGAGGTCAGGAGATCGAGACCGTCTTGGCTAACACGGTGAAACCCTGTCTCTACTAAAAATACAAAATATTAGCCAGGCATGGTGGCACTCGTCTGTAATCCCAGCTACTTGGGGAGCTGAGGCAGGAGAATCACATGAATGGAGGTTGCAGTGGGCTGAGATCGTGCTGCACTCCAGCCTGGGCAACA
>NW_016107348.1:1616213-1640037 GCF_001604975.1 Cebus imitator | reverse complement strand
AAAGGAAGAAGAGAAAGAAAGAAAAGAAAGAAAAGAAAGAAAAGAAAGAAAGAAAGAAAGAAAGAAAGAAAAGAAAGAAAAGAAAGAAAAGAAAGAAAGAAAAGAAAGAAAGAAAGGAAGGAAGGAAGGAAGGATGGAAGGAAGGAAGGAAGGAAGGAAAGAAAGAAAAGAAAGAAAGGGAGAGAGAGAGAGAGATGGATTCCAGGCCCGGTGGGTGGATCATTCCTATAATCCCAAAACTCTGGGAGGCCAAGGTGGGCATATCACCTGAGGTCAGGAGTTTGAGACCAGCCTGGCCAACATGGTGAAAGCCCATCTCTACTAAAAATACAAAAATTAGCCAGGCGTGGTGGTTGACACCTATAATCCTGGCTACTAGGGAGACTGAGGCAGGAGAATCACTTGAACCCAGGAGGCAAAACCTGCAGCCAGCTAAGATGTCACCACTGCACTCCAGCCTGGGTGACAAGAGCAAAACTCCATCTCAAAAAAAGAAAAAAAAGAAAGAAAGAAATAGATTCCAAATGTCCAGCTACCATCATTCAGTTTCCACAAAAACTTTATGATATCAGAAAGGGATCTTGTTATGCAAAAAAGACTGAGTACCAATACCTTAAAATAAATGTCTGTTGTTCAAAAAAAAGTTATTTCTATGGCTTATTTTTAATGATGACAGAAATTAACAGCTACAATTTATCAGAAAGTATTTTCTACAGGCCAGGCCCTTGCAGCACTTTCAAATATTGTATCTAATTCTCACAACTTTGCAAAGTAAATATTACCTCCATTTTACAGACAAGAAAACTAAGATTCTGAGAGATAAAATTACTGTTTAGAGGTCTCACAGATAATAAATGAAAAAGAGAGCTAAATCGCAACAAATTTAATTTCACCTACTTTCTCTACTGCCTTCAAATATGAATAGATCTCATGTATCCTCAAAGAACCCCTTCTCATTCCTAAAGATTTTATCTTATCTTCCTCACTCTTGTTACTAGAGATATCAATGAAAATTCAGATTAAGGATAGGCCTTTGGAAATGACAAAAGGAGCTCACAGTGAATTCCGAATATAAATTGTTTTTCACTAACTTTTTTCCAGGTTTTAAGAGGTAAAACCTCTTAACATTGAGACAACAAATGTGTACTTTCCATTTGAGAAATTTAGCCAGTAACTGTACTAATACAGGTGATCAAATAACTCTGTTTAAATTAATCAAGAAGTGTATGTGGCGGGAGCAGGCACAGTGCTATCCACCTGTAGTCCCAGCTACTCAGGAAGCTGAGGCAGGAGGATTCCTAGAGCCCAAGGGTTCAAGACTGCAGTGAGCTATGATCGTGCCACTGCACTCCAGCCTGGGCAACAAAGCAAAATCCCTGTCTCTAAGAAAAAAAAAAAAAAAGTCGGCGGGGGGTGGGGAGGATGGTGGTGGAAGGTATTCCAGTAAAAAGTGACAGACTGACTACATATTTATCTTCTTTCCTTCCCCAAACCCTACCCAAATGACAATCTAGGAATTTTTTAAAAGTATAAAACTCCAAGAATAAAAAGCATGGGAAAGGTGACAGCAGCAGATAAGAGGTTTAATAAGTTTTTAGAAGACAGAAAACAGAGAGAGTAGTAAACTGACAGCACACAAAATGAAAAACCTGAAACACCTTCAAAAAGGGATACCAACAGAATGCAAGACATTCTGGCCCCTAAAACCCCAGAAGTGTTCAGAAAGTGGAAGTATCAGGTACTTAAGGTAGATTTAAGGAGACAGGGCTAAATACAGAAAGACTGACTGAATAAGCAGTTAACAGGTCCACTCCCAGTCTCACTCAACTCTCACCTCTACCACCATATCCTCCATCCTCACTACCCTACAGCCAGGAGCCAGCAGTTAATTAAAGGATGGGGGAAGGACTCAGGGATACCACTCCAGACTCAGCAGAAGGCAGAAGTGAGAAACACAGATTGAAAACAAGTCTACATACTAAATAGTAGGATCTCCAGCCCCCTTCCTTTATCTAACTCCATAACATCCACAACTAGGGGTATGTTTACTTAAAAAGTCTAACTGCAGGAAAACTAGGATATTGGCTGTGTGTTCCAAATATTCAGGATTTAAACAATGACACATGAATTACAGATTGTCCACAACATAGAGCATTTGCATATATCCAAGAGTGATCTCTAAAGTTAAGCACTTAATATTTAGTTATGCATTTTTAATTCTTTAATCAAAGTACTAAATGGTCATTAGCTTGCACTAGAAAATGCTCTTGGGGATTAGTTTCACAAACAAGGATTTATACTCCTCCCACAAACACATGACGACTGTGAGAAATACAATGTACTTTTCAGGAACCCAATGCATAAGGCCCCCCAAAAGATGCTAACAGCAAAAAATACATATATAAACTAAATAACAAATAGCTAAAAGACAAATCTCACTGTTACAAATTATCAGAGATAAAAGGAACAGATGTAGTCAGTCTAAGTAATTAGAATCATCTCAGGAATTTATAGAAAACAATTTTTAAAAATCAGATTTCCAGCTGGCGCAGTAGCTTACATGTGTATCACAGCACTTTCGGAGACCGAGGTGGGTGGATCACCTGAGGTCGAGTCCAAGACCAGCCTGCCTAACATGGTAAAACCCTATCTCTACTAAAAATACAAAAATTCGCTAAGTGTGGTGGTGTGCACCTGTAATCCCAGCTACTCAGGGGGCTGAGGCAGGAGAATCGCTTGAACCTGGGAGGTAGAGGTTGCAGTAAGCCAAAATTATCCCACTGCACTCCAGATTCCTCAAGAAAAAAAAATAATCAGACTTCTCAGGTTTGAATCCCCAGAAATTCTACTTTCTATAGATATTTAGTGGGATGCACATATTTGCATTTCTGTATTTTTAGAAGCAGCCCAGGTAATTCTGCTGCACGTGGGCAGTGAACCAATCTCTGAAAAACACTATCCTACATTTCAGAAATGACAGACCCTCATTTAGGGCAACTAAACAGGCACTGCCACTTAATGGCAGAGAAAGACCTAGAACCTTAACTTCTGCTGCGACAAATTCTCGGAAAATCCCAAAATGAGAGACAGCAATATATACACACGTACAGCAGTGAAAGGAAACTAAATCAGCATTCAGGTCCTCAGTCTATCGAAGCAAATTTCAAATGCTAAACAACCACACCTGACTAGTGGCCACAATTGGACAATGCAGATATAGAACACCTGCACTGCAGAAAGATCTACTACTGGCTAATGCTATGTTCCTTTTTCCTTTTTTTTTTTTTTTTTTTTTTTTGAGACGGAGTTTCATTCTGCTACCCAGGCTGGAGCACAGTGATGGGATCTCAGCTCACTGCAACCTCCACCTCCCAGTTCAAGCGACTCTCGTGCCTCAGCCTCTGGAGTAGCTGGAATTACAGACATGTGCCATCATGTCCGGCTCATTTTTGTATTTTCAGTAGAGACAGGGTTTCACCGTATTGGCCAGGCTGGTCTCGACCTCAGGTGATCCGCCCACCTCGGCCTCCCAAAGTTCTGGGATTACAGGCATGAGCCACCATGCCCGGCCTGGCTAGTGCAATATTCTAAAGCTTGCCTACTCAGACAGTCACCAAGGCTGCTTTCCTTAGAATGCCATGAAGAAGACTGACAATGACAAAACCTACAATAGTCAAATGCCTGGTAATCAAGTGCCTGGCCTACTTTGATAATAAAATATAGTCACGCACAGCAAAATGATGTTTTGGTCAACAACAGACCATATATACAACAGTGGTCCCATAAGATTATAGTAGAACTGAAAAATTCCTATTGTCTTAGAAAAGTCACAGCTTATAGCCATCATAACGTTACAACACAATTTTTTATGAATTTACTATAGCCTAACTGTACAGTGTTTGTATAAAATCTACAGTAATGTACAGCAGGAGATGAGTAGTAGGCGAGTAAGCAAGCAAAGCTTCATCTAAATTTATAGCAGCTCCCCACTGCTCACATTATAGCCTGTGCTCTGCCTCCTGTCCGATCAGCAGCGCCATTAGAGTCTTAGAGGAGTGTGAACCCTATTGCAAACTGCGCATGCAAGGGATCTAGGCTGCTGCTCCTTATGAGAATCTAATGCCTAATGATCTGAGGTGGAGTTGAGGCGGTGATGCCAGTGCTGTGAAGCAGCTGTGAATGTAGATTAATATTAGGAGAGAGGTTTGACTGCACAGAGACCATAATAAATAAATTGCTTGCAGACTCATATCAAAACCCTATCAGTGAGTGGCAAGTGACAATTAAGCTGCATCTTGTGGCAGGCTTTATAGTAGCAAGGGAATTGATGTGTTTCAATTGTACAGCTGCATCTAGTCGCAGGCTTTAAGTCAGAAGCCAACATTTATTTCAGTCCACGCATGGCCCACCCAGTATTTTATTTACTACTTCCATCCACACTTCTTTCCCACACTGCTCACTTGTCTCAGCCACAGTTTTGGTAAGCCCACAACCTAACCCCAGCCAAAATGAGTAAAAAACAAATGATTGGAGAGCTTCTTTGAAAAGGGGGAAAAACCCAATGACGAGACAGCAGACGATCCTAAGACTGCCAACAAAAGCAAAGCTGCATTTAAGAGAAAATACCAAGGCTCCTACTTAACTAATGGATTCATTGCAACAGGTGATTCACATTCTCCAAGCCAGCTTTGTATATGTGGCAACCAGCTATCCAAGAAAGCCATGAAACCTTCAAAACTGCTTCATCACATGGAGACCAAGCACACTCCAGCCTGGCAACAGAGCAAGACTCTGTCATAAAAAAAAAAAAAAAAAAAATATGAACATGTTTTTGTTATTGAAGGCCACCACTTCATCAAGTGTGTCTGCACTCTGAGTATCATTCTTAGTGGCTAACCGCACTGCTAAAGCTAACAAGTCCTTTACTATTGGTGAAGAGTTGATCCTGTCTGCTGCTAAGGACATCTGTCATGACCTTTAAGGAGAGGCTGCAGGTCAAAAGGTGGTATGTGTTCCTCTTTTGGCTTGTACTGTAACTAGACGAATGCATGGAACAGTAGAGCATACTGAGGCACAATTGTTAGGATTAGTGGGTCACCGTGGTATGCAATCCAGGTTGACAAGTCTACTGATGCTGACAACAAGGTATCAATGCTTGCTTCTGTCTGATATATTTTTCAGGAGGATGTGCATGAGGATATGTTATGTGCACTTTTGTTGCCAACCAACACCACAGCTGCAGAACTATTCAAGTGTTTGAATGATTACATGTCAGGAAACCGAACTGGTCATTTTGTGTTGGTATATGCACAGACAGTGCAGCTGCCATGACTGGACGGTTTTCTGGTTTCACTACTCGGGTCAAAGAGGTCATTTCTGAATGTTGAGTCTATGCACTGTGTCATCCATAGAGAAATGCTGGCTAGCTGAAAAATGTCACCTGAACGATATTTTGCAGGATGTGACTAGAATTATGAACATTAAAGTACATGCACTTAAATCACATCTGTTTGCACAGCTCTGTGAGGAGATGGAAGCAGAGCACACACATCTTCTCTTAGTGAGATGGCTTTCTAAAGGCAGATCACTGGCTAGAGTTTTTTAGTTACAAGAGCCACTCCAGAGATTTCTTTTAGAAAAACAATCACTACTAGCAGCACATTTCTGTGACACAGAATGAGTCACAAAACTTACTTGTATGACACATTCAACCTGCTCAACAAACTCAATCTGTCACTTTGGGAGAGATGGACAACTGTGTGCAGGTCAGCAGATAAAATGGCTGCATTCAAAGACAAATTGAAATTATGGGAGCAACAGGTGAACACTGAGATTTCTGAAATGTTTAAAAAATGAGCAGAGATTTTGAAAGAGACTAAGCCAGGGCCTTCTTCCTCCCAGCTGATGCATGATCACCTGTCTCAGCTTTCAAGAGTTTAAGTATTACCTCCCAACCACAAAAGACACCCAAACTGGAAAAGAATGAATCCACAACCTATTTGTGAATAAACCAGGTGAATTGGCTTTGTCCGGGCTAGATCAACTGCTTCAGATCACAAATGACAGTGGGCTTAAAAGTATGCTTGAGACAACTTCAAATATCCATACATTCTGTATTAAAGTCACGGCAGAATATTCTGAGATTGTCACAAAAGCACTGAAAAGCCTGCTTCCATTTCCAACTTCCTATCTTTGTGAACCAGGTTTTCTGCAGTGACAGCAACCAAAACCAGATTAGGGAGTAGACGGAACATAAACAACACACTTTGTGTGTCACTGTCTCCCCTCACCCCCAGATGGGACCATCTAGTTGCAGGAAAACAAGCTCTGCCTCCCACTGATTCTACATTATGCTGAGCTGTATAATTATTTCATTACATACTACAATGTAAAAATAATAAAAATAAAGTGCACAATAAATGTAACATGCCTGAACCATCCCAAAACCATTCCCCCTCTCCCTGGTATGCGGAAAAATTGTCTTCTACAAAACTGATTCCAGCTGCCAAAAATGTTGGGAACCACTGGCCTGCAACATATAGGCTAGATGTTTTACATACATATTATCTCAACATTACACTTATTGAAAAAGACATTTCCACTGTTTTACAAATAGAATATAAGGCTCGGAAAGGTCTTAAATCTAATAAATAATAAGATCAAAATTCAAATTAGTCTGTTAGAATCCAGTGAAATTCTAAACTTCATATACGATAGATCAGAAGAGAGATGCAAAGTTAAAAAAAACAGTTACAGACCAGTATCGGTAGCATTAACATTATTTAAAAAAAAAAAAAAAGTAAACCAGAAGAGGGGGAGGTCAGCATTAAATGCATAGGAAAAGAAAAGTCTCAAAACAATGGCAACACAACCAAGCATAATCCAGGGAAGAAGACACCCTTAACTGAGGACCTAACCCATTTAAACACTGTAAAACACTGGCCTAACAGCATTAAATAAATGAATCATTAACTCTCTCTTTCTAATTATAGTACATAATCAGCCAGCCACCTTCTAGCTATTATGTATCTCCCTTTACAGCTTGGTGACAGGAAAAAAGCATTTTAGCCTAGAATGTGAATGTTAGGTACATTTCCCATCGTAAATAGTAATTTGGCACCCAGATGTTGATACATCACTCCCATGTGAGCTTAGTATCATTCAACCAATCACTTAACTATATACTATTGCCCAAGCCCCATCAATCCAGTTATGGAAAAGACCAAATTATTATGAGAACCTGGGCCACACTGAATTTACCAGAGTAAAGACAATCTACGAGGCTTCTTGGCAGCCAGTCTAATGGTGTTCCCAAGCAACACACTGACCTCAAATGCACCTTCTACTCTAACTCCATCAGCATTTATTTATCCCTCAGTGAAAGTCCTAAGAGTTCTATCAAATTTCAAATCTACCCTTCCTCTTCAACCCTCTACCTATCTCAGTGGAACCACAGAGCATGCATAGTGATAAAAGAATGGAATTTGGAGTAAGGCAGACCTAGGTTCATTATCTTGACTCCACCATTAACTAGCTATTTGACTCTGGACAATTACTTAAATATGAGAATCTATTTTCTCATAAAATGGGCTAAACACCTATGTTAACAGGCCTGTTGTAAAGATCACATGAGATA
The DNA here is from genome assembly GCF_001604975.1 of Cebus imitator. Taxonomy (NCBI): domain Eukaryota; kingdom Metazoa; phylum Chordata; class Mammalia; order Primates; family Cebidae; genus Cebus; species Cebus imitator. Next base: position 1,632,401 of record NW_016107348.1, on the reverse strand, counting down.
ATTCATTCGGCAAATATGGGTTGCTAAATATGACAGATATGCTGTGCTAGACGATGAACACTGACAAGTATTTACTACTCTGCCTGACAAATAGCAGGGATTTGGTAAATGCTATGTTATTACTATTGTATTTCATCAAATCTAGGATGCCACTAATAATAACATACACCATTATTTTATGTGCTTCTAAGAATTGAAAAATGTCAGCCAATTAAACTATGGCATAGCATTTATTATAAGACATACCCTGATCTCAGATGTTAAAACCTGAAAAAAAAAACAAATATTAAAATTGATTAAATAAGGTATTAATTCAAGTCTTCATTATCTTTGGCTATGCTGTTTGGTTTTCCTGTCTTTGGTTTTGCTCTATCCAAAGTATCCTCCAAGATCTAGATTACACATCTCACTTTGCACTAACCCTTCTCCCAATCTCTTCTTTAAAATATTTCATGCTTCACACCAGCAAAATGTTTTCACTTCTTAGAATAGTATTGCAGGCCCTTCACTCGCACTCCCAGTTCACCTTCCCAACTTCACCTTACCAGCTCTTCAACATATCTAAACCAGACTGCATTAACTATGTTTGGATACTTCCACTCATCTTTGCCTCTGTTTTCTATTACTCTATCTGCCTAGATTTCCCCCAGTGCCCTTTCCCCTCTTGACTGTGTGTTAAAATCATGCTCAGTATCTAGTACCCAGTTCAAATACCACCTCTGTAGATCCTTCCAAGATAAATGTCTTTGCTCTCTAGGGTAAAATCAATTGGCCATTCCTCTATAACATAATCACAGTATATACTATGATTAGGAGCCACCCAAATTAAGAACTACTCTAAGGCAGGAACACTTATTTCCTGACAGCCTAATACCAAGTTAAGAATTCAGTGTCTGAAACATCTGTGTCATATCTGTGTCTGAATTCTGGTTCTACCACTCCCTAGCAACATGACCTTGGGCAATCTACTTAACCTTAGACTCAGCATCTTCTTATAATGGGTATAACAAAACCTACCTTACAAGGTAAGGATTAAATGTAAAATGCTGGCATACCAGAGCACTCAACAAACATTAGCTGTTGTTATTATCATCATTACTGTTTCATTATTTAAAAAAAAAAAAGAAAGAATGAAAGAAAGGGGACACTCAGGTATACTTAGTAAACTGGTTTCATTCATATTCTTATCTTCTCTACCCATATATGCTCTGACTTTGGCTTCGCAACTGGGGTTACAGGTAAAGGATATACTCTTCATGTACAGGTAATACATGTAACCTGTGCTAACATTCAAATACAGGTATGTTACAGTGGAATGAGGCCAATTTATTTCTAAACCTTCCTGATTCTTACTTTCATTGTTACCTCACCCCTCAAGCTTCACCCTAATTCCTTAGTCCTATCTCCTCACTCAAGATAGGGTTCCACTTATGACCATATACCTAAATAGGGCAATGCCTAACTTTCTTGTTGTTGGGTAAATAATAACATAATTAATATACCCAGTCTTTTAATTGGCATTCACAAGAACTATTTTAGGTTATCAATGGGATCTAATCAATTAGATACAGATAAATGTATTAATGTAGATTAACTGAGTAATCATTAACAAGAACATTTAAATCCCTACTGACTCTTACAAAGAAACTTCATTCTTAAAATTTTAAAGCAATGTTTATACAGCAATGATAAGCCTTAACAAGGTACAGCAGTAAGCTGAAAGCCAATATTCTTATATCAAACTCTGCTATCGGCTAGCTGGGAGACTCTCACCAGGTATCTTGGCATCTCTGCTCTCAATTTATTCATTTGTAAAACAAAGGGGTTGAGAAGGTCTCTTTCAACTCTAAAAAGGATTAAAAATTACATTTTCACTAGAAAACTGAAAAAAACTAAAACTAGATAGGCACTAAAAACTCAAGCAACTCACTTAAGCCATTCAGACATACTTAAGAACACACATGCAAACTTCACCTCAATTTTAAAAAAGAATATACACAGTCTATAACTAAGGTGAATACAAGTTACAAGTGACAAGAGAACTAACTTACTTCACAGCCACATAACTGTTCTCACCCGGTTTTCTTACCCTATACAAAAAGGTTAAGAGTGATTCATTAAGATAGGGAAAATATTAGTGAAAAATTAACAAAGCCATTTTCCATGAAAACCTAAACTGGACAAACCTGAAGAAACAAGCTTTGAGGCTTACTTTCCAAGTCAAAAATACTCTTAGCTAATCATTACTTAATATTGTTGAGCTCTGCAGAAGAAATAATTTTAATAGGAAATTTATTGCTCTTATTATGTGCCAGGCATTGTTCTAAACACTTTTCATATTTTAACTCATTTAATCCTCACAACAATCCTGTAAGTACTATTATTATCCCTGTTTTACAGGTGAGGAAACTGAAGCACAAAAAGGTTAACCACTTGCCTGAAGTCACTCAACTAGTAAGTTAGTGGAGCTGGAATATAAACTCAGACAGTCCGAATTCAAAGTTTTTTCTATGTATCATTAACATACTAGCATATTGTATAAAATAAGGAACAATAAAATGAATCAGGGTGATTGCGTTAACTCAGCTGCAAACCAAACCACATAACCTGAATCATGTAATCTCTTTCACCATTTGGGTAAAAAAGGAAATTGAACTAAATAATCTTTAGAGTTCCCTACCACTCCAACATTCCATGATTTATGATCCAGAAGCCAAACACCAAAACTGTGACATGGCAAACAGCTATGTCCACGTTAGTCTTCCTCTTTTTATCCTTATCACCTTATCTCCTTACCTTTTCTTATGATTCATTTTCATAAGTTCCTTTATTTACCAGCTGGCTCTCTAGCAATAGTTATGCTGATAACCTTGAGGAAAATATAATTTAACAGAGGTGAACCCTGTCCTACAGACTGCACTCTACTGTCTCCAAACCATGCAGACTAAGACCTGGGATTAAAAATAGCCCAGCCATTACTTCACTGGGCTATAGAAAGGTCAGTGGTGCTTGAGAACAGGTCAGACCAGGCCTAAATGTATGTATGTACAACTGAATGGATTTATTCATTTTTCATAAAACAGTAGGATGTAGGAATTAAGAGCATGGGCTCTTACAATCTCCACAATTAGCTATTCACAATTAGTATCAACATAATCAATTACCTAACGGCTCCAAGATTCAGTCTCAGCCCTGCCCGGCCCCCGCCCCTAGAAACAGAGTTAACAACCTAACAGCTTGCTATACGAGATGTTTTTAAAGAGCTTACCACAGTGCCTGATACAGTAAGTGCTCAAAAAATAACAGCTGCTATTATTGTCATTACTATTGTTATTTACAATTTCCGTACAAAAGCAAAAGCTCCACATCTGATTTGATTTGATTTCAAATTCTGGATCCATTTACTTACCAAGTATACAGCCTTAAGCAAATTACTAATCTCTGTAAGCCTGGGTTTCCTCATCAGTAAAATGCAGATAATAAATCACCTATATTACAAAACTGTTGTGAATACTGAGATAACATATGTAAAGCAGCTAATACCTGGTCCCTAACTGCTCAATAAATGTTAATTCCTTTCTCCTTAATGACAAGCTTACCACACTTCTGCTAATTCAATTTAGAGAAAGGAAAGTGGAATCAGGGATCAGATGAGATCCAGGGAAGCCAACTTTCTTTTCTCTATTGTCCTTGCTCTACAGCAGATACCAGACACTCTTCACCCAGGGGACTCCTTTATCCTCTTCTATGTTTGATAAGACTAGAGAACCTTTTTTCAGGCTATCTTCAAACTTCCTTCTGGAAGAAGTCCAGTGCTCCAAGGCAGTAACTCTCAAAATGCCTTCGGGTCCTCAAAACCCTTTCAGGGAACCCAAGGAGTCAAAACTATTTTCATAATACCATAACTTCATTTGCTTTTTTAACTCTTACGCTTTCACGAGGATAAAAAGGAGTTTTTCAGAGGCTACTGCTATGTGATTCCATATCTCTGATGGCTAGAAGGTGTGCTTATACACTCATGTTTTAAACATTTCTCAGTTTTCATTTCTAATATAGTATATGTATCATGGACACTGGAATCCTCAATAACTGTTAAAAGTTTCAAGCGGTCCTGAGACCAAAAAGTTTGAGAACCACTACTCTAAGGTATAAAAAAAGCCCACAAAGCACATGGATTACTCTATGAATTCCAACTTTGCCAAATCTAGCCTAGACAAGTAACGCACACAAAAATAACCTAAAAACTTTCTACTTTTCTCTATGATTAAATTTCAGTCCTTCAATCTTCAAAAAAATCACTTGTTCATTAGTTATTTACGAATAGTCAGTGATAGAACTGGATTTTAGGATTTATATCTGATTTCTGGTCCAAGGTCTTTGTAATACAGCAGGTCATCCTCAATTAATAAGACATGACTGCCCAGGGGTGGTGGCTCATGCCTGTAATTCTAGCATTTTGGGAGGCCAAGGTGGGCAGATCACCCGAGGTCAGGAGTTCAAGATCAGCCTGACAAACATGGTGAAACGCCCATCTCTACTAAAAATACAAAATTAGCCAGGCGTGGTGGTGCATACCTATAATCCCAGCTACTTGAGAGGCTGAGGCAAGAGAATCACTTGAACCCAGGAAGCAGAGGTTGCCATGAGCCGAGATTGTGCCATTGCACTGCAGTCTGGGCAACAAGAGCAAAACTCCATCTCAAAAAATTAAATAAAAATAAAAATAAGAGATGACTATGCTTTCTTAATATATTAAGCCTCTTGTTACACAGATTGTGAAAAATTTAAGGTATGTTTACAGTAAATTAATTATATTTTCCTTTGACTCCCCAGCAAATAAACCATTTTTAAAGGGTTTTTGTTTTTTGGTTTTTTTCAGACAAGGTCTCACTATGCTACCCAGGCTGGGGTGCAGTGTGTACTTTAGTAGAGACAGGGTTTCACCATTTGGCCAGGCTGGTCTTAAACTCCTGACCTAAGTGATCTGCCTACCTTGGCCTCCCAAAGTACTGGGATTACAGGTGTGAACCACCGTGCCCAGCCTAATTTTTAAAGGATTTTCTGATCAGTCCCTATACATACCACACTTGCTTGGTGATGGGAAGAAATAGGTGACTAAATAGCAGTCTGACTAAACAAATGAGACTTTAAAGGGATATAACTTAAGTTATACAAAAGTAATTCAAATTTATAAAATAACCATGTTCCAAGTCCTCAATCTTCAGTCTTCCCTTTATACACCATGTTTTAATTTTGAAAATACTATGTTGACTGAAATACAAAATCAAACACAACATACACACAAATTTGGTGTGTGTATGTGTGTTGGTTTTCTTCTGCTATTTTTAAGATACTGAAAGCACTGAATGACAACTCAGCCTATAGCAAAGGAAAACTTCTGTAAATTTGTGGAATGAACAAATGATTTGTAAGGTATCTGTTCATGAGCTTTCTCTGCTGGCTTCTTTTAGCATTTACTAGATAAGGAGAGAGCTGAAAAGGCTAACACACTGGGCAAGAACCCGGGTGAATTCTGACACTCATTCCCAAAGGCCACCTCAATACCAGGCAACCCACAAACCAGCTGTGGTTAATCTATACAAGTTGGGCAAAGTCTTCCAAATTTTTATTATGTCAAATCCCTATTTTAAAAAAAGTTTTATTACGTATTTCCAATATACCCATCTATATCTGTGTACAATGTAAAACAAAATTGTTTAAAAAAGAAGTTTTAAAAAGATGACACAAGCATGAAATAATTTTTACCTTTCATTTATGAATTAGTACAAAAATATTTTTGATCTAAGAAATTATCAATAACAATGCCTTTAGAGAACATAACTGGAAAGTTTCATTATTTTTTTTAATTTTCTTTAAAAAGCAAAAAAAATTTTAATAAATAAAATCTTAACATTTTATGATACAGTATTTCAAAGGTCTGGTTCAAAGTTCAGAAATGACTTTATTTTGAAACTTAATTATAATGGCTACAAACTGAAAAACAGACCTCATGAAGGTAAGTAATATATATACTTAGGGTCAAGTTCACTGTGACTGACAGTAAATGTAAAACCATACGTTAAAGAGCTAGTTTAGGCTCTTTAAGGCCAGGAGTAGTGGCTCATGTCTGTAATCCCAGCACTTTGGGAGGCCAAGGCAGGCAGATTACTTGAGGCCAGGAGTTCGAGACCAGCCTGGCCAACATGGTGAAACCCCATCTCTACTAAAAATACAAAAATTAGCTGGGTGTAGTGTGCACACCTGTAATCCCAGCTACTCAGGAGGCTGAGGCATGGGAATAACTTGAACCTGTGAGACGGAGGTTGCAGTGAGCTGAGATCAGGCCACTGTACTCCAGCCTGGGTGACAGAGTAAGGCTCCGTCTCAGGGGGGAAAAAAAAAAAAAGGAATTAGCTTAATGATTTTTAAATTTTTGGCAAACTTCTTGTCAAGTCTACTAAAGTATCATTGTTTTTATCTGTAATTTGGCTGCCAAAAAGCTAGTACTAGAAGGCAGAAACGTCAGCTCTGTCATTTTCTTGTTGTTCACTTGTGCTTGCATTATTGGTATTATTGTTATGGCATCTTTACAGGAGTCTTTTTAAGACATGTGTATTTCCTAGGGGTGGATTTGGCTAAAACTAGATAAAAATTTATAGATTTATTTAACTACGCACCCATAACTGGATTAATGTTTATCCACAAAAGTGAATAAGTGAGAAAGCCACTGGCAATCCTTCTGTGTTCCTCTGAATACCTGTGTATGGCCTCCTTAGCAGGGGTACTGCATAAATTCATTTATTAAATACTAGTAAAATTTTATTTCTTCCTTTTCTTATGCATAAAAGTGATTAAAATTAACAGTTCTGTCTTCCCTTACTTTTCTTTTTTTTTGAGATGGAGTCTCGCTCTGTTGCCAGATCGTTGCAGTGGCACGATCTGCGTTCACTGCAACCACCACCTCCCAGGTTTAAGCGATTCTCCTGCCTCAGCCTCCTGAGTAGCTGGCACTACAGGCATGCACTACCATGCCCAGCTAATTTTTGTATTTTTAGTAGAGACGGGGTTTCAACATTCACCATGTTGGCCAGGATGGTCTTGATCTCTCGACCTCATGATCTGCCCACCTTGGCCTCCCAAAGTGCTGGGATTACAAGCACTGCACCTGGCCCCCTTAGTTTTCTAATACTGTCTTCTAATACTGTCTTACTCCATGGGAGTTTTAGGTACACTCCTTTGGGGCCTACAATTCAAATATACCTGAAATTCCTACCCAGCACAACTCAATCATTCTCTTAAATGCTTCCCAGATTAGGACTGAATTTGAAGCTAGGACTAATTTTCCATGGTCACCCCAGGTCAAATAAGATTCTTAGGTTCTTATGATCTGGGCCTTCACCCAAAAGCTGATCCAAAACCAACCTTCAGGGATAAACGGACAAGTATAATCTTTCCAGGATACTCTCGCAAACACACTTAAAGATAATGAAGAATAGTTATAGCTTCCTGTCTTTACAACATTCATTCACTCACTTAAGAAACATTTGTAAATGCCAACTATCTCATTGACGCGATCATTTACAAGTGTTACCTTAAATATGCTATACTATACTTTCATTTACAAAAGTGTCTGAAAGAAAAAGTGTGGTTTGTGCCCCATCGGGTGGCCAAACTGGAAATTTCAAACAAGTTACAGCAAGGCAAGTTAACCCTACCTAATCAACATAATACCTTTGGGAAACTGAAGCCTGTAACATGAGTATTCCCATGAGAGAGTTCTATAAATGAAAATCATAATAATGTCATAGTAATTTTCCTTATACTTGAATACAAGGGAAGTGTAGTGCATGCAGAACCTCTCTCCTTTCCAAAATCCTGCAATAAAAAATTAATTCATGACCATCCCTTTTAAGTTAAATAAGGGAGTTTCACTGAGTTAACATCTTATTCACAGATCAAAATATCATCAAAAATTTTTGAAAGATATTATTAATTTTAAAGGATGCTATTATTATTCCTGTAAGTCCTGTCTTCTTCATATACCAAACATAATTAAACCATTAAAAAACACAGAATTTTAGAGCTGGATGAGTCCTTAAATAATATGGGGCTGTGAGCTTAGAAATCAAGTCCAATTCTCTAACATCAAGGAAACTTCGATGTTTCTTAGCTAAAAGAAGAAATGATTTCATCAGAATCACACAGTGTGACCTGACTCTCAAGGCTTACATGTGCTCAAGAGACAAACACACATATTCCTAACAAGTGGCTTAACCCCTCTGGACCTTAGTTTCCTTGTCTGGAAAAATAAGGTAGATAATCTTTAAATTCCCTGTTAGCTCTAAAATCCTGTACTTTAAAAACCTTGTTATTTTAGTATCGTACAAAACAAAGCATATACTGAAAAAAAATCATTCCTGGGTCCTGAGAAACCAAAGAAATACAGGGCCCTAGGGAAAGTCAGCAACCTAACGCACCAAATATATTTGCTTCTCTTGCTAATATTCTGCAAAATATTAACATGGTCATTCTAGTCTATTTGGTTGAAACCAGTCTCAGGTAATTTTGATTAATCAATTGCAGAGCTTTAAAATACATAATCACTAATTCTAAATTTTTTTAAAAAGCTCTTATAAAGATTTATTGATATTCTATTTTATATGCCAAGATTGATACTAAAACAGATTATTGGAAACAGGAATCGTCTCTGCTTTTTTGTGATTATTCTTTGTAAAAACTACTTACAAGGGGATTGAACAGATTTTCTTTATATGGCTTCTCCATGCTGGTCTATTATTTTATGCTTTTATGCTTTATTATTCTGCCCATGAAGACTGAATCTATGAACACCACAAATTATTTTTAAATTTAAAAAATATAATAATTTTCAGGAAATTGATGGGTTATTACCATTAATAACTTTAACAATTCAAGAAATAAAAACCATTAAAAGTTAAAACAAAAACTTATGAATTGGAATGGGCCTTGAAAAGCTCTGGCCCCTATATAGTTAGTTAATGGAAGAAGAAAGAGCCCGGGAAAGGCAACAAAGATTGTCCCAGGTCTCATGGCTAACATATACAAAAACTACCATTTATTATGTTACCATATATACATATTATATATAATTAAATATGATTATAGATGTAAAACAAAATTTTCAGAGTCTAACTCTCTGCTTATTTCAAGTAATATTTAATATAGCAAAATGACACAAAAACCAAAGAAGCTGAACAGTTCATACTGATTCACAACACTAGAAAGCACCCTAGGCTAGAAACCAAGGGTAACACACCAAAATTTCACCACCAGTGCTTAAAAAACAAATCCCAGCATCTGTGTTTAAAGAGTATCATCTTCATATGAGAACCTACAGTTTAATTCATTATGAAAAGGTCTTTTTCCCTAGCAAATTTTTATGGATGTCCTTTTTCCCCAAAGTTTTAAACTGCTAAAATTCCTGGACTCTAAAGACACTTATTTACATCTCTCTATTACTTTTAAAGGAATAGCAGCAACTCTTCAGAAACAATACACAAAACAAAGATTCCAACCCTATAAAATATTCTTTGACTCCAATTTACAAAGAAAGGTGCCCCTTATTTAATTTTGCCTACTAAACGAGTTTATCTAGGACAGGAATCATACAGTAGGAACTCTCTGCAGAATCAAATTTCAATTACCCACAACAAATGAATTTTTCAAAACATAATTTATAACTGGCCTGAGAAAGATAATGCAGACACAACACACTCTCAGGAATTTGGCACCTCTGTGACCAACCTACAGTAAACATTTATGAACAGTACCCCAGTAGACTATGTGAATGAGGAGTCCCAGAATCACTGTGGTTCCTCCAGCCACAAAAGTGACATTTACGAATGAAGAGGGTTCATTTTCAAACTAAATTATGCTTCTCTTTCCAGTCCCAGGTATTGCAAATTAATACAATTCTATGAAATAGTTAACCATTGAAATACTTAAAATGAATCATAGCATACATCCAGCCACTAGGACTTCTGCCCAAAGCATTCCGAGCTTTATAACAAATTTAAGATGTGCTTCAGCATGCTCCTGTCCTGTGCCTCTATGAAGAACTGGCAGTGGTGCTGAAAATTACTACTAGAAAGATGACAGACCAATATCCTTCTTTCAATAAAAACCATCACTTGGACTCCAGCCAGGGTTTTAAAACCGAATGTTATTAGAAACAATAAATCAACTCTGCAGGCTGAAATGTTAGTCCCTCATTTCATTCATTCTTACAAAACACGGCCACAAAACACTGTTAAGAAATTAAGTGACAAGAAAATATTATTAATTCCTGGTCTTTTATTTCTAGCAATAATCAAATACTCTAGGTTGCAATATTTCACAATATTCAAGATTCTGTTTAACCTGGATCTCTTTCCCTGTCTTCCTCAATATTACAATGGCTATATGAATAAATACACTCACTGCTATTGCCCAAACCTCCTATCACTAAACTTATAAAAAATTATATGGGGAACTAAAATAGTTTAATTCATAAAATCTAGCTAGGTTATGTGTGTTCATATTGATTTTATATTCTTTGTTCCTGCACACAAAATGAATGTGAATTCCTGGAGGTTACAGATAAGTCTGTCTTTCTCTATCCAGGAGCTGAACTGCCAGCTACTGTGAATAACCTATTGCAATGCTTAAAGCCCCTTAGGTATCTTGTCTTCTGAATATATAAATGGATTCATTATCTTTACTTTTCCCTCTATTAATGTAAGGTTCCTTACTATCTATTAAATCCCTTCCAGGAGTGTTAGCACACGAATTGAAAGGGAATGGGGAGCATGATTTCTGTAATACACAGGTAAGGCATATTGTTTACAATATACTAATTTTCTCCCCAGCTAGCAAAAACTTAACAGAAAATATAAAAATGTAATTATCTTCCCTCCATTCCAAAACAAGAGGCAAAAACAGATGTTATTACTCTGTAGACTTCATGCAATCAGTAAACAAGAGTCTTAACGCAGAATAGTTGATTACAACGTGTTTACAAAAACTATAACCACTGCATATGTGATACACACTTAAGTCAAGTTTCAACCCCGTTACAAAGCCTTTGTCAATAGCGGGCAAGTGGAAAAAAGCCGAAGGGCTCTGTGGAATGAAGGAAATCACTAGAGGGGCTTCTCTTGCAAGAGGATTCCTTGGTGAGAGGTGAGGAGAGAGAAACAAGACCTAACCTTGGCGAGGGGGCGCTCGCCCAGGGTGGGGACGAGAGGTCAGGGCGAGTGGGGAGAAGGGGATTAGCGTGGAACCGCCGCGCCCCGGAGCTGCCCTCGCACCGCGACTCCCCCACCTGCAGCTCACCCTCCCACCGTTCCCCGGCCCCGGCCCGGGCTGCGCCTGTCCTCCCGGCCCTCCGCCTGCATATCCGTTACCCCAGCGGCAGCGGGGCTGCGGGGGAGGGGAAGGGCAGCGGGGCCAGGAGGCTGCCGGCCGCGGCGGGGATGCCGCAGTGGCTCCCCGCGGCAGCTGGTCAAAGTCTGCCCGGGCACAGGGCGGCAGTGGACGTCAGGGCGAGAAGGTGGCCCCTCCGAGTCCTCCCACACCCCGGCCGCTGCCGGTACCTCATACTGGATGTATTGCTTCCTCCACTCGGGAGTGATGTGCGCAGAGAGGTGCTCGGCGAACTTCATCCTGCCGTCTCCCCCTCACTCCCACTCGGGTCCAGCAGCTACAGGCGGCGGCGGCGGCGGCGGCAACAGCGACTCCGACTCCTCCCCACATGGGCCCAGGCGCGGCGCGGCTCTGCGCTTCTCTCCTCCTCCGCCGCCGCCGAGGTCTCTTCAGAGCCGCCCGCCCGCCATCTTCCTCCTCCTCTCCATAGCTCCGCCCCTCCCCGCCCTCTAGACGTCATCGCCATGGTAACCGCCTACACCGCCCTGACCAAGGGAGGGCTGAAAGGGGTGGGGTTTGGGTACGTTTCTTAAGACTCCGCCCCTTATGGGCTGTACGTGCTACAGGCCCCTCCCCGGACCTCTTGAGTCTAGCTCCTTGGCCTACAGCTGCTCCCTACCGCCGGCCTGGGAAGCAGCAGTGTTGCTATTGCAATTAATATTAATACCGTAGCAACAATGATCCACACAAGGCGTTTATGTTTACAAAGAACTGTGCAAATATTTTTCCATTTTAATATTTATTCTTCATAAAACCTTTTGGTTTTTGGTTTTGGAATCAGCACTAATCCAAACTAAGTTGCTAAAGCAGATAGTTCACGACTAAACAAATGTATTTAAAGGAACAATATTTTACATAATCTAGGTGCTCAATAAATGCTCGTTGAATTTAATTAAAGACATCAATGCCAAAAAGTGCATGCTGCTTCTGAATTTCAGTGTAATTGTCTAATCCTGGGGGCTATCAGAAAGGCCATTAAAAACACCAAGCGCAAGTACCAACTGCAGTTGTCAACTGAGCTTCCTAAGGTTGGGCGTGAGGGTTGGGAGGGAAAACAATGTTGGAAGGAAAGAGAACCCCCTAGAAGTACAGCTCTAAGCCCACCCCAGTAATACCAGAAACAAGCCCAGCGTCCAGGCTGAACTGTCCCTGGGAAACATGGGAAGAGACCACTCATACAGCTCTGTACTGCGTTGAGCGTGGGAGCGATTGTCTTGGAAGACCCGATTTAATTCAGAAACCCAGGTCCTGCCCTGGGTGGAGGAGATTTAATAATTTATTGAGGACTCACTGTCCCTGTACCAAGCACTGTTCTAAACCTCTTACATGTACTTTGTCCCTTAATTCTAACAATTTTTTTTCAGTCTTGCTCTGTCGCCCAGGCTGGAATGCAGTAACACCATCATGGCTCACTGCAGCCTTGACCTCACAAATTTAAGCAATCCTCCCACCTCAGCCCCCTGAGTAGCTGGGACTACAGGTGCACACCATCATGCCCAGCTAACTTTTTTGTTTATTTTTGGGAGAGATGTGGGTCTTGCTATATTGCCCAGGCTGGTCTTGAGCTCCTGAGCTCAAACAATCCTCCCACCTAGGCCTCCTAAAGTGCTGGAATTTCAGGCATGAGCCACAGTGGTCAGGCTAACCCTCACAATTTTGATAAGACTTCAAGATTTACTAGGGAACCACTATGCCTGGGGCAGTATTCTGAGATATAAATCTCTGCTGTAGTCTTTTGTTTCTCCATGTACTTTTTCCCTTTCCCTTCCCCTTAATTCATGCCAATAGGGGTTCTGCAATCATTTCCCCAGGAGACAGATGACACAAGATGGAAAATAGGCACAGGCTATGAGTCTTTCTGGCTTTTTCTGTATAAAAGCCTTAACCTCTGGTGAAAGGGTAATCAGGGTCAAAAAGAAAGAGAGAGAGAGAGAGAGAGAGAGGAAAGAGAGAAAGAAATAGAGGAAAGAACAAAAAAGAAAGAAAAGAGTGAGGATTCCTCTCACCTCAGAACTCCTTCTGCTCACCATAAATATTCCCCTCTGCTGGAGGTAAACCTTGCCAGGAGAAAGAGACAGGCAGAAAGGAACATCTGTGCTACCAGGAAGAAGGCAAGACCACAGAAAGGAAATGGCTGTACGTTGTGCCTGGGAAGAGGGAAACAGGGACAGCTACAAAAGAGATTCCTGAGCCTTCAGCCAGTCATGGACTAGAATGGTAAATTCTTAGTAGCAACCCAGGTGGACCATGGCACACTGCTCCCAGCAGCACCATACCTCCATGCCTTAATTGTGCACAAAATTCTGGAACCATGGCCCAACCCAAGGAAGTAAGGAAACCCTCAAAACTCTCTCTAAAAAATAATAATTCTTGATTTTTCTCATGCCTGATCCAGAGCCCTGCCACCCAGGACATGACAATCTTAATTTATCCACAGAAGTAGATTTAATAATAAATTTCCTACCAGGCTCAGTGGCTCATGCCTGTAATCCCAACACTTTGGGAGGCTGAGGTGGGAGGATCACTTGAGGTCAGGAGTTCAAGACCCATCTGCCTTATATGGTGAAACCCCATCTCTACTAAAAATACAAAAATTAGCAGAATGTGGTGGTACACACCTGTAGACCCAGCTACTCAGGGAGCTGAGGTGAGAGAATCGCTTGAACCGGGGAGGTGGAGGTTGCAGTGAGCTGAGATTGCACCACTGCACTCCAGCCTGGGTGACAGAGCGAGACCCTGTCTCAAAATAAATAAATAAATTTCCTATTCCCAGCATCATTTTTGAATGTTTTACTGATAAAACCATCAAATACTTAATATTTCTTGAACACCAACTCTGATTTACTCTGAATCAGAAGAGCCCCCTGACTTAGACTTTTTTTTGTGAATAGACAAGCAACCCTTCATTTAACAAAGCTTTATTGAGACCTATGATATTCCAGTCATGTCACTTTAGGAATGAAGGACAGTTCAAAAATAAACAAGACTTTGTCTTTTCCTTGGAGGAAATCACAATTTAGTCAGAAAGATGGGGCCAGGCGTGATGGCTCACACCTATAATCCCAGCACTTTGGCAGGTCGAGGTGGGCAGATCATTTCAGGTCAAGAGTTCAAGACCAGCCTAGCCAACATGGTGAAACCCCATCTCTACTAAAAATACAAAAAAAAGAAAAAATTAGCCAGGCCTGTTGGCACATGCCTGTAATCCAAGCTATTGAGAGGGCTGAGGCACGAGAATCACTCGAACTCAGGAGACGGAGGTTGCAGTGAGCCAAGATTGGGCCACTGCACTCCAGCCTGGGAGACAGAGCAAGACTCCGTCTCAAAAAAATAAGAAAGGAAAAAGAAAAAGATGGGCAGATAGACCAACAGCTCTTAAACTACCGTGCGATACATGCTATAATTGAGGTATGTGTAAGGAAACAAACATCCAAGGATCAGAGAAGCTGATTTTGAAATCCAGTCTTAGCTAACTCACAGGGAAAAAGACACCCCAAAGATCCCAAAGGCAAAAAGCAAAAAGTCAGAATTGTTTTTTTTGTTTGTTCGTTTGTTTTTTGAGACAAAGTCTCACTCTGTCGCCCAACCTGGAGTGCAGTGACACGATCTTGGCTCACTGCAACCTCCGCCTTCCATGGTCAGGCAGTTCTCCTGCCTCAAACTCCTGAGTAACTGAGATTACAGGTGTGTGCCACCACGCCCAGCTAATTTTTGTATTTTTAGTAGAGACGAGGTTTCACCGTGTTGGTCAGGCTGGTTTCGAATTCCTGACCTCCTGATCCACCGGCCTCGGGCTCCCAAAGTGCTGGGATTATAGATGTGAGCCACCGTGCCCGGCCCAGAATTGTTAAATAACAATTGTTAAGAAATTTTCCAACCAGAGTATCCTTTAAAGCAGCCAAATGTCCTCTCTCAAAGAAACTATCTGATATGGTTTGGCAGTGTCCCCACCCAAATCTTATTTTGAATTGTAGTTCCCATAATCCCCATGCATCTTGGGAGGGACCTGGTGGCAGATAATTGAATCATGGGGGCAGGTTTTCCCTTGCTGTTCTTGTGACACTGAATAAGTCTCATGAGATCTGATGGTTTCATAAAAGGCAGTTCCCCTGCATACTCTCTCTTGTCTGCCGCCACCTAAGACGTGCCTTTGCTCCTTTTTCACCTTCCGCCATGATTGTGAAGCCTCCCCAGCCATGTGGAGCTGTGGTTCCCTTAAGCCTCTTTTCCTTTATAAGTTATCCAGTCTTGGGTATGTCTTTATTAACAACATGAAAATGGACTAATACGTCTCCCTGCTCCTGCCCCTTGTCTCCCAGTTTGGCTCGCACATCACCCGAGTGCACTCCCCTTACTGTATTGTCAATAATAATTTGTATCAGACTATGAGGTCCTTGAAGACAAACTGCTCATCTCTTGTTTTCTACAATTTAGCACAGTGCCTGCCACTCAGGCATTCAATAAAAGTTGAAGGAACAAAGGAAAGGAGGGAAAGAGAGAGGAAAGGAAGAAGGAACGAGGAGGCTACATGGAGGAAAGTTGTAGGAAATAGAGTTAAGTTGCAACAAGATTGTGAAGGAATAGTTCATGGCAGCATAGGTAGCGTGGGGTCTTTGAAGAAGGTTCAGCAGTGAGTGACTAACCCAGGTTTGGAAAAGCAGGTTAGTATAGCTTCCTGGTTTTGAACACTAGTTCTGGGAGTAGACAGGTCTGAATTAAAATCTCAACTCTGACATTTACAAACTG
>NW_016107348.1:1605318-1615938 GCF_001604975.1 Cebus imitator | reverse complement strand
GTGATCCGTGCACCAGCTCTTGAGTTTCCTCATCTCTTAAGTGGGTATTATCACACCTCCCTCACATGTTGTTTGGAGAATTCAATGAGATTCCACATATAAAACACTTAAAATAGTGACTGGCCTCTGGTTTAACATAAAAATTAGTAGCCCCACAAAAACATCTGTCAGCAGTCTGAAGGATGGACTAGGGTGAGGACAAACCCAAGACAAATCTATTAGCAAGCACCTCTGTAACTCATGTGCCAGGCACTGTTCTAGGCACTTTACAAATACAAATGTATTTAAGCTTCACAAGAACGCTAAGAGATAGCTACTTTGTTATCTTCATTTTATAGATGAGTAAAATCAGCCATAGAGGTTAAGCATCTTACTCAAAAGCACCCCCCTAGTAAGTGGTAAACCTGGGTTTGAGCCCTGGCAACCCAGATGCAGAGTCCTTGCCCTTGAGTACTGTATGATGCTGATTGTGGATGCAACAACTCCAGCCAGTCGGGATCATGGACAGAAGGAAGCGTGACATGTGACTCTAACTCTAGTGACTGGGTAGATGCTGCTGCCATGAACTGAGACGAGAAATGAAAGCAGAGAGCAGGTCTGGGGCACTATGAGATATGGCAAACATGAAGAAATCAATGGAACATGCAGTACTCCAGCTGGAAAGACTGATCTAGAGCTCTAGAAAGAGAAGTTAAGACTGAAAGCTGAGGAGCCATTTGCATTTAAGTGATACAATTAAGTCTGGTAAATCTGCCAAAAGAAAGCATAGAATGAAAAGGAAAAGAGCTCAAGGGAACATCCTGGTGCGAGCCTGATAAAGAAGATGGGTCAAGGAGGGAGTCTGAGATGTGGTCAGAGGAGGCCGCAGGACTATTAGGAGAGAGTAGTGTCAAAGAAGTCATAAAATGAAAATTTCATTAAGGAGGCAGTGATCAACAATGTCAAATGTCATAGAGAAGTTGAGTAGGGTGACTCCTAAGCCATTGGGTTTAGCAAATAGTCATTAGCAACCTCGGAAAAATGGCTTTGACAGCACAAAGGCTACAAACTGAACAGTGAACAGCATTTTGTTTTTGTATATCATAAATTGTGTTTATTCTGTGTACGTGTTTGAAGATGACCAGGAATGAGAACTTAATAGTATACTCAGCAATTTATCTAGAAATTCATAAGTGCTGAGTTGGAACACTTTATATTTATCACACATAATGCTAAGTTCTGGAAGAGTTATACTTACCACAAAGTAACTGTTCTAAAACTTAGAATTATGTGTGATAAAGTCAAATTGTTGCTTGAAAAAACAAGACTGGTGATCATGCTGAAAGGTGAAGAGCTGACCTGCAGAGAGATCACATCTTAGGCAATATCTCCCATTGAAACGGAAGAAGCTAGCATGTCTCAGGAGTAAATATATTTTCAGTACAGCTCATACTCAGAATAATATGGGACCTAGTTCAGTTTTAAAATACAACAGACTGTCTACCCAATATCTGTTTGAGTCCCTGTGTTCAGTTTTTTTGGGCATATATCCAGCAGTGGAATTGTTGGATCATATGGGAATTCTATGTTTAACCTTTTGAGGAAATGAAGGTTTTGAGTGATATCTTTAATGAGATAAATCATACCCATTTTTGGCTGTGTGGAAAATAGTGTTCGGGGGGAGAAGGAAGAGTGGGGTATATTAGGTTTCCTAGGGCTACCATAACAAATTACCCCAAACTGGGAACTTAAAACAACAGAAATGTAATCTCTCACAGTTCTGGAGGCCAGAAGTCTAAAAATCAAGGTTTCGGCAGGCTTGTGCTTTCTCACAGACTCTAGCGAAGACTCCGTTCCACGCCTTTCGCTTAGCTTCTATTGTCACTGGCAATGCGTGGCATTCCTTGGCTTGTAGCCCCGTAACTCCAGCCTCTGCCTCCACCATCACATGCTGTTCTCCCTGCATGTGTCTCGGCGTCTTCACATGCTGTTCTCTCTCCTCGTGTCTGTTTTCTCTTCTTATAAAGGCATTAGTCTTATTGGAGTAGAACTCACTCTAATCCAGTCTGACATCATCTCAACTTGATTACATTGACAAACACCCTTTTTCTGAATAAGATCACATTCAGAGGTACCAAGGATGAAGATTTCTATTTATCTTTTTGGGGAAATACTGTCCACCCACAACACAGGGAGTGTAATGATGCTATTGAAATCATCCAAGGAAGAGATGATGATGGTTTGGATCAGAGGGTAAGCAACAGAGGTAGAAAAAAAAAACAGTTGAAAATTCAACATATCTTGAAGGTAGATTGAGCTGGATTTGTTGGCAGATTTGCTGTGGAATATGAAAAAAAAGAGAGACATCAAGGATGACTCCAAGATCTTTTGTCCGAGTTACCAGAAAAATAAGGTTGGGAATAGTGCAGAAGAAGTGGGTTTGGAGTGGAGGAAGGAACTCAATAATTCAGTTTCAAGTGTGTTACATTGAGGATGCCTGTCAAACATGCAGGTGGAAATGTCCAATAGGCAACTTGGCGTCTTGAGGTCAGCAGAGAAGCCCTGGATAGAAATATAGATGTATGAGTCAGCAGAATAAGAATAGTATTTAAAGCCACGAAACTCCATGAGATCACCCAGGGAGTGAGTGTAGACAGAAAACAGAAGAAGAACTGGGCACGATGGCTCACACCTGTAATCCCAGCACTTTGGGAGGTCGAGGTGAATGGATCATTTGGCGCCAGGAGTTCACAAAAAGAGAAGAGGTTGGTAAGACAGATCCCTAGGCAATGCTTAAATGTTGGGAAGATGAGAAATTCACAAAGGAGACTGGAGGAGACGAAATCCATGCAGTGAAATTCATCATTCTTTCAGGAAACGTTTCCATAAAAGGGAGAAGATAATAAGGTGATATGTAGATTAGAATCAAATAAAAGAGGGTGTTTTTTTAAATGGGAGAAACAACGGGATGTATATATTCTGATGGGAATGATTCGGTGAAGAAAGAAAAAAATAATTATACAGGAAAGAAAGAGGATATACATTTTCTCTATGTAAAACCAGACATAAAATACACACGGATTAGAACAGGGAGAAAATATCAAGAATGATGATCAGAGTGGGCGTCTCTGAGTTAGAGATTTCAAGTGATTTTTACTCCTTTCACTTTTCTATGTTGCCTTTAATTTTTACAAGGTACCTTGATCAAATCCACAAAAGCAGTGAGGGTTCTATGTTAATAACCCCAGAACAGTGGTATCCAATAAGTGTCACAAAGTGTCTGTGCAGCATTTGATACTGCAAGCCACAGAGAAGAAACCAGTAGACTAAGAGATAGACAAAATCCAGGCTGGGTGTGGTGGCTCATGCCTGTAATCCTCTCACTTTGGGAGGCCAAGGTGGGTGGATTGCTTGAGGTCAGGAGTCCGAGACCAGCATGGCCAACATGGCAAAACACTGTGTCTACTAAAAATACAAAAATTAGCTGGGTGTGGCGGTGTGTGCCTGTAATCCCAGCTACTTGGGAGGCTGAGGCACAAGAATCGCTTGAACTCGGGAGGTAGAGGTTGCAATGAGCCAGGATCACAGCACTGCACTCCAGCCTGGGTGACAGAGCAAGACTCCATCTCAAAAAAAAAAAAAAAAAATCCAGGGAAGGAAGCTCAAGCAAAGGCCCAGAGTAGTCAAAATAGCCCAGACAGAGGGAGGGATTGGCCCTTAAAAGGAGAGACCTGACATCACTTGAGACTTGGGAGTGGGGATGATAGCAATAATTAGGGCAAATATATGTGAGTTCATAGGTGGATGGGAGAGAATTGCAGGCAGTTTACGTGTAAAGTCTGTCTTTCCTCTCTGAAGAAGACAAGTTAATCCACTGGTTCTGGGAAATGGGAACAGAGTTGGGCAGGAGGTATGCAAGCAGCACTGAGGGCCCCTTGTGGTTGGAAGTCAATCATTTGTAATAGAGACAACTGGGATGGTTTTACTGGTTATTCCAGGGATCCAGAGCAGAAATTGAGGGGAAGGATGGTTGAATTAAAGGTTAGAAATTACAGAAATTGCTTCAGGACAAAGAGATAAAGACATTGAGGTAATAATAAAAACTAAGATTTATTGCATTTTACAAGCATTATTTAATTTAATCCTCATGGCAATGAATAAGGATAAAAACGATATTCAGATAACATATCATAGCCAAGGACAAAGATTTTAAAAGGTTATTGTTTTTTCCATTGCACAGATGAGAAAACTGAGGCTTAGAGAGTACGGTACACATCTGTCAGGTTTTGCCTATCTGAATACTTTCCAGATGGAAGGATTCCCCCAACTCTTAAGTCTTATTGGAAGGCAAGATCCAAGTTCACTATGCCTAAAATGAGCATATATCCCTATCCCAATTCCTTGACAAGAAGCATGTGGCCCAGATTTGGCCAAACAAATGCTCCTGCCAGGGATTTTCCCTCATGTGTAAGTACTCAATGACAACAATAGGCAGAGAACGTTCTCAGAGGTTGCAGCAGATTTAAGAGTCCAGCAGTGGCCAGGTGTGGTGGTTCACGCCGGTAATCCCAGCACTTTGGGAGGCCAAGGCGGGTGGATCACTTGAAGTCAGGATTTCAAGACCAGCCTGGCCAACACAACAAAACCCTGTGTCTACTAAAAATACAAAAATAGCTGGGCATGGTGGCACACACCTGTAATCTCAGCTACTCAGGAGGCTGAGGCAGGAGAATCACTTGAACTCGGGAGGCGGAGGTTGCAGTGAGCTGAGCTTGCGCCACTGCACTCTAGCCTGGGCAACAGAGTGAGATTCTGTCTCACAAAAAAAGAGTCCAGCAGTGAAAATTGCAGTAGTGTCCCAAATTGGACTGTCCAAAGTCAAGGTCCTAACCTGAGTTCCCCTGGCATGTCCTCCTCTGTTCTGTTCTTAACTTCTGGGCTTGCCTTTCCCTAGAGTCATTTACCTACCTTCACATTCATACTGAGAGCTACCCAAAGCCATCCAATCAAATCTATTTCTGCTTAAATTAATGGGAGTCACATTTTCCTATTTGTAGCTGAAAACCCTGAATGGGTCTTAGGGACTAAGAATTTTGCCCACAGCTGTTGCCAAAGAGATATCCAATAATCAGACACACAAAATTATTGTCTATAGATGTCAGTTAGCCTCTTACCCCAGCCACCCTGGGGCTTAGTCATGGTTAATGTAGCCATAGTAACAGAGATGGAGGATAAGCAAGGGCTCAAAACTATTGCCTTCCTTCACCAAGGCTGTTTGGCAAATGCTGATTGCTTAACCTGATGGCGAGAGAAACCAACGTTGAGTCCCTAATACAATACCATATTCGAAGTAGAAATAGATCAGTCAAATATATGGTGGCAGGTTAATTACATCCATTTATTTCCATCATGGGGGTGAAGGAAAGAGACAGCAATTTATCATCACTGGAATAGATACTCACTATAGATGTATATTTCACTTTTCTGCTAGCTCTGTTTCTGCCAGCAATACTGACTGTGAACATCTTTATTCACCACCACAAAAACAGTGTCCCATTCAGCATTGCTTCTACCAAAGAAGTGAGAGAAAGAGACGTCTATGGATTTCACTGGTCTCACCATTGTCCCATCACCTATAAGCACATGCCCTTACCAAATGGTAGAATAGCCTACTGGAGACTCAGTTATGGTACCAGCTAGTCAACACCAGCCTGATAAATTGGGGTGCTGTGCTGTAGAAGAGATAATGCTCTAACCAACAGCCAACACATAGTGTTGCTTCTCCCAGTAAAACGGCAGGAGTCTAGAAACCAAGGAGTGGTAGTATTACCTTCCATTATTTCCTAGAAGGACCCAGCCACAAAGGTTTTGTACCTGTTTCTTGTGGCTGTTGGCTCTCTGCTGACTTAGAAGGCTTAATCATGAGAAAAAGATGGCTTCCACCTAGAGACTCAACAGGCAGGATCAGCAAGCGTTCAGACCCCTTCAAATGAAAGCTTGAGTTACTGCATCAGGTAAAGTAGCATGACTAGCTGAGGTGCTGGCTGAGGGTGAAAAAGGAACATGAGCTGGAAGTTGAAGGAAGTCAAAAATATCAACTATGGTCTTAGGACCAGATGCAGAAACATGGTCTGTCCTAGCTACCCCAGTTTTCTTCCTTGTTTTGTCAGGAATACAGTAACGAATTTCCTTTGTTGAGTTTTTCCCCTTTCTCTAGCATTTTAGATTACTGTGTCGGAGGTAGTGAACTTTTGAAGTTACACCTCAGGTTATAGGATATAAAAGTGGCATTGTGAGCAAACTAGAATAGGAATGAACATCTCCTGGGATCCAGGAGTGTCTCGAGGGTCTTTCTGATTTCTCAGACAGCAGCCCACTCCTCCAGCCCTTCTGAGGAATTTGTAAGCCCCTCATTCCCCATATTTAGCCCTTCCTGCTTAAAATTGCTTGAGTGGTTTTCTGTTATCTGCACCTACGCGCTGACCAAAAAGCAAAACAAACAAAACGATCAAACAACGAAAAGGCATAAGGCATGGCTATTTTGTTATTGAATCAAAATGATTAGGGAATAGTGGTTTAGATTATTTGTTTAGGTTACTTAAAAGAGCTTTGTGCTTTTTATTCAGGCTATAAAAATTGCTGTAGGCCATTACGTAGCTCCGTTTGACGTGGCTTTGTCTTTTGATTCTCACAGATGTTTTGATCAAAGAAGAAGAATCACTGTTTTCTGCCAACACTTAAATCTTTAAAGTTGGAGAAATAAGCTTTCACAAATTGCAGCTAGCTCCTGAGGGATAGGAATCGTGCCTATGTTATTCACTCTTAACAGCACTTAACACAGTAGGCTCCACATAGCAACATGAATGGATTCTTCAATATATGCCTTTATTTTTTCCAGGAGCAATAAGCATGGCGATTTGAGCGTCTATGACCTCCTAGATTTCTGGGTCTGTCATCTGGGGGATCCTGAAAGATCTCTGAAATGCCTTTGGGGTCTTTCTCCCATTGTCTTATGAGTAGCCTCTGGCTCCCTTCTAACTGAATCAATTTCTTAGCAAAGGGTCAAGAACATGTTTTTTCATTCTTTACATGGCCAGTCTGCAAATTTTCCAAATCTTTCCATTCTCCTTCTCTTTTAATTATAAATTAGGTCTTTAAGTCATATGTTTGGACTCACATCTCACTGTATGCAGTTCAAAGCAGCCACACAGCAGCCTGAATGCTTTGCTGCTTAGGTATTTCTTCTGCCATATATCTCAGTTCATTGCTCTTAAATTCTGCACTCCATAAAGTCCTAGGTAATGCATCCAATTCAGCCAAGGTCTTCGCAGCTCTAAAATAAGTATGGCCTGTACTCCAGCTCCTCACCTCCAACCGAGACCTCATCAGATCATTTCTACCACAGACCTCATCAGAATGGCCTTTACTGTCCACGTTTCTGCTAACGCTCTGGTCACAACCACTTATGTAATCTCGAAGAAGTTCCATGCTTTCCCTAGTCTTCTTTTCTTTTCTTTTTTTTTTTTTTGTGGCTTTGTTGTAGGACCTAGTCTTCTCTTCTGAGCCCTCACATGGCACATGCTTAATGCTCTGTTCATGACAACCTAGTCTTTTTCTATCCCGCCTCTCTAAAGTCTTCCAGCTTCTACCCATTATCCAGCTTCAAAGCCCTTTCCACATTTTCAGGTGTCCATTACAGCAGCACCTTCACTTACAGTGCCCTTTTCTGTCTTAGTCCATTCTGTGCTGCTATAATGGAATATTACGGTCTGGGTAATGTATAAGGAACAGAAGTTTATTTGGATCATGGTTTTGCAGGCTTGGAAGTCTAAGATCATGCTGCTGTCATCTGGAGAGAGTAATCCCAACGGCAGAAGGTGGAGGTGAGCACATGTGAAAGAGAAAGGCAGCAGGGGCTGGACTCATTTTATAACAACCCATTCTTGTGATAACTAACCTGCTCTCACGATATTGACATTAATCCATTCATGAAGGCTCTGACCTGATGACCTAATTACCTCTTTTTAGGTCTCACCTCTCCACACTGTTGCATTGGGGATTAAGTTTTCAACACATGAACTTTTGGGGGACATAGTCAGGCACAGCACTTACCATGGCCACAGAGAATTGGCTCTTGTTCTCGGTCTCTGTCATCTTTTTTCACCCAACTCCAGTGTTTCCACTGTGCTCCAGTTTCACTGGTCTTTTTTTGAGGCATCAAGCTCTTTCTTTTCTTTTCTTTTTTTAGAGACAGGGTTCTGCTCTGTCACTGGCTGGAGTGCAGTGCCACGATCATAGCTCACTGTAAGCTCAAACTACTGGGCTCAAGTAATCCTTCTGCCTAAGCCTCCCAACTAGTTGGGACTATAGGTGCATGCCATCACACTCAGCTAATTTAATTTTTTTTTTTTTTTTTTTTGGTAGAGACAAGGTCTCACTATGTTGCCCAGGCTGGTCCCAAACTCCTGACTACAAGCGATCCTCCTGCTTCAGCCTCTCAACACACTGGGATTACAGCCATGAGCCACCATGCCCAACTACCAAGCTCTTACCTGTGTCAGGTCTTTTGCAGGTGTTATTTTTCCCCATGAGATGTTCTCCTTCCTTTCTTCTTGCACAACCTTCAAACTTCAACTTAGCTATTACTGACTATCCATGCCCATTCTACCTCAGGTTCTCCCTGCCATGCATAGGACCCTATGCATTTCTTTTACCGTTCTTATTACAGTTTGTGGACATATATTATTTGTAAGATTGTTAAAGTCCGGGTCCTCCACCTGGATAACAGATTCTTAGAAGGTAGAGATTTTGTTTGTTTTGCTTCTCTTGGCTTCTATTCTACCCCTTAGGTGCAGAGTAGGTTCTCAGTGTTTCTAGAATGGATGACTTAAAAAAAATGAGGATGACTTAGTAAAGGGTGTGAAGAGCTTAAAATAATAATTACCAAAAAAGTGATTTCCTCCGTCTGTTTTCTGCTAATGCAGAACACATAAAAAACACCTAATAAATATTTGTTGGTTAATTAATTGGTTAATAACTTTAGGTTGATATTTTGAGTGGGAAGAAAGGTATCATGCCTAGAGGTAGGTTAGAATCAAAGATACCCAGATATGATGACAGTCAACCCTTTTCTTATTGTGGTAAAAGTGTAAATTATCGTAGCGAGGGTTAGGTACAAACATTTATAATTATTTTAATGATAGGAGCTCTGATAAGAAAAAGAGAGCAAGATGTGCTACAGCTGAATATTACCAGGCATGGTTGTATTACATGCAATGAGAAGTTATTATTGACTGGAAGGGGCGGTGGACTGAAATCAAACATCTCAGTTTATTCAGCAGGCTTGGAAAGAGAAGGAGAGTAGACATTAAATGTGAGGGGCATAGAGAAAGCCCTTTCTACCTGGGCAGAAGATAACATTTTATATCTTCAGCAGCAGTCCCATCAGTAACCCAATCTAACAGTTATTGATAATAAGCCTCAGGCTATGGATAAATATTTTGTGATGTAATTAATTTAAATATGTCATAGGAAGCCATAGTCCTGGCTTGAGAAGCTAAGCTGCATTCCCCCTAGGATTCCCGTTAATATTTCCGGACATGTCCGGGTATAGCAGAAGTTTATTTGTACCAAGAGGCCTCATAATAACCATCAGACCAGGGGAAAGAGAGGTGAGGCTCACAAGTTTGATTCAAGGTCAGTAACAGCAGGGGGGATAATTAAGCCCCAGACAGCATCTGTCATTCTGATTGTCCCCTAGTCCAGTGGGGCTTAGGGGGCAATCAGAGGAGTGGACAAAAAGAAAGCATAATGTAGAGCACTACTCTTCAATATATGAAATGACTGGGGACTACAAGAAGGAGGGCAGGCTGCCATGTGGAGCATGTGAGAACTCAGAACTGACACAGCTGAAAGCTTGGATCAGAGACGGCAAATGACAGGAGACCAGGCTGCAACAGCATCAAGGAGACCCTGGGACCTTCGGTGAGCGTTGTCCCTCTGATGCTTATTTGCAGCTTTGGGAGCATTTGCAGCGGTACATTGACCTTGACAGCAGCATGAGAGACCGCGCTATAACAAACCAAAACAGGAGAGCAGAAATGCATGCTGAAACAAAGAATGCTAGCTCATGACCACCCAGGAGCACTCCTGCGCACTTTCAGAACTAATTAGAAGGAATTTATTATGGGTTGAAGTGTGTGCCCTGGAAAGATATATTAGAGGCCTAACTGCCAGTACCTCAGAATGTGACTGTATTTGAAAATAAGGTCCTTGGAGGTGTAATCAAGTTAAGATGAGGCCATTAGGTTGGGCCCTAGTTCAATATTACTGGTGTCCTTATAAGAAGATGAAAATGGGCCAGGCGCGGTGGCTCACGCCTGTAATCCCAGCACTTTGGGAGGCCAAGGCAGGTGGATCACGAGTTGAAGTGATCGAGACTATCCTGGCCAACATGGTGAAACTCTGTCTCTACTAAAAATACAAAAATTAGCCGGGCGCTTGGCATGCGCCTGTAGTCCCAGCTACTTAGGAGGCTGAGGCGGAAGAATCGCTTGAACCCGGGAGGCGGAGGTTGCAGTGAGCCGAGGCTGTGCCACTGTGCTCCAGCCTGGCGACAGAGCAAGACACCGTCTCAAAGAA
>NW_016107348.1:1596279-1605133 GCF_001604975.1 Cebus imitator | reverse complement strand
AAGGAAAAAAAAAAAAAGATGATGAAAATGCCATATGAAGACAGAGATGCACAGAATGCCGCCTGAATACAGAGGCAGAGACTGGAGTGAGGAAGCTTTAAGCCAAGGCCTCCAAGGATTGGCGACCACCACCAGATGCTAGGAAGATGCAGGGACAGGTCTCCTCTACAGGTTCCAGAGGGAGCGTGGCCCTGCTGACACCTCGATTTCAGACTAGCCTCCAGAACTGTGAGACAATCACTTCCTGTGGGTTTAAGCCTCCGGGTTTGTGATGCTTTGCTCCAGAGGCCCTGGGGAACTAACACAGAATTTCAGGAGGAGAGTTTTTCAGAGTGAATAGGACAGAGCCAGGGAGATGTTGTTTCATTCCTGTCATTTTGACCCTAATTTTCCCCCACAGATTTGTGAAGCCACAGAAACACAATTTACATATGAAACCATAAAAAAAAAAACATGCCAAAGAGCTAAGCTTTTATTTGCTGATTTGAATTTGGTCAATGTGCCACTAACTAGTACATTTCGTGTAACATTTTTTTTGAGACAGAGTCTTGCTCTGTTGCCCAGGCTGGAGCGCAATGGCGCGATCTCAGCTCACTGCAACCTCCGTCTCCTGGGTTCAAGTGATTATCCTGCCTCAGCCTCCCAAGTAGCTGGGACTGCAGGCACATGCCACCATGTGAGGCTAATTTTTTCTGTTTTTAGTAGAGACATGGTTTCACCATGTTAGCCAGATGGTCTCAATCTCCTGACCTTGTGATCTACCCACCTTGGCCTCCCGAAGTGCTGGGATTACAGGCATGAGCCACAGCACCTGACCTTCATGCAACTTTAAGACCAGCCTACAATTAATTAAATGAGATAATGTATGTAAAGCTCTTAACAGTAACTGGCACCTAGTAAAGCTTCAATATATGTTGGATAATGTCAGTAATATTATCATCTGATTATCCTGATCCTTGAGTTCTCAGCTGCTCATCGCCTCTGCATCTAAGATCTGCCGAAAACTGCTAAGAAAATCTCACACCGAGGCAGCCTGGTGCCACTAAAAAGTAAATATCGTCAACCTCATCAGAGTTCTTTACCCTGCCCTGGTTTCCCTTGTAAATGCCCTCTCCTGTTCACTATGATGTATGCCAAAGTGTGGTTCCTCAACCCTCCCCCACCCCCATTTCTCAGCTCACCTTCAGCAGGGCATTCCTAGCACTGAACAAAACAAGACCTTAGAAAAGATATCCCTCAACTCTCACCACTAAACCTGTCATCCTGCGTGTAGCCACAGCTCTCCTGGATTTCTCTCAGTTATTTGGACACAAAAGCACTCTGGCCCTTTTCTAGTACAGGTAGTCATTCTTTATTCTTCCCTCTTCCTCATTCACACTTTCAATCCATAAGCAAATGTTAAGTCTACCTCCCAGGCAGCTTGCCAAGCCACACACTTTGGCCCCTCTCCATGGCCACCAGCTTGGCCCATGCAAGCCTCCTTGTGTAACCGACCTGCTTAAATTGTTTCAATGATTTTCTACTGCTATACCAATCAAGAAAATCCTTCACATGTTTACAAGACCTCCCTCCAGGCTGGGTCCCTCATAGTCCAAGCTCTGTGAGCTTTCCTAGCCTCGCCTCTTACTCTGCTTCGTGCTTCTTACATGCTACACTCTAGGCCAGAGAGTAACTCAAAATACTGTCACTTCCTTGTTAAAATAATAACATTCACGTAATGCTTACTGTGAGCTGGGCATATAGCCACTGATTTATCAGGACAATAATGAGATTAGTACTGTTGCTATCCCCATTTGACGATAAGGAAATGGAGGCACAGAAGTTAAGTGATTTACCCAAAGTACAGGAAAGTAGTGGCAAGCCAGGATTTTGAACCAAGAGTGCTGGCCGTGCCGTCCAGCCCGTTCTGTTCTCTAATCTTGCCTGCATACCTCTAGACGCTTCCCTCAGGCCCAGCGTTCACCACCATCCTTTCTATTTGGCTGATTCCTATAATTCCTTCCTGACTCAGTGTAAACATCCCTTCCCCAGCGTCAGACCTCCTTGCCCTGTCTCATATCTTCCCATCCTCCGTATTATGATATTATTAAATATCTATCTCCTCTGCTACACTGTCAGTTCCATGAGGACAGGAAACAGGTCTGCTCTCTTCGTAGCCACACCCTCACTTCTTAGTATACACCTGATAGATAGCAGGTGCTCATTAAGCATTTTTTGATTGAATATAAGAATGAATAATAACTAATCGCATTGAAGAACTTCTGTGTATATAGAACACATAATATCATACCTGGCACATAACATGGACCTGATAAATATTTATTTGATATTGTCTTCCAGAAACGGCAGGGAATCCAGTTTGACTAGTGTCAAGGGTGTGAAAAGAGATTTTGGCAAATGATTCGAGTCTGTATTGTGAGCCAAAAGAGGAGGGAGTTACATGATATCAGCAATATATAACTGAGGGGTTATCAGCAGTATATAATCTTGCAAAGGCAAATATTAACATCTCAAAATCCCTCCTTCCCAGCCCAAGATGGTCCTGAAGTTTTCTTTTAAACACACCATCCAACCGTGTTACCGCAGACTTCAGCAAAGTGTAATTGGTATGCTTACGGGACCTTGGCATAAGAGAATCACGCACTAATGACCCAGGTGAAAACAAAGGCCTACATGGGTGTATTTATATAACACAAACAGCTACCTCCTCCCTACTCGAAAAGGGTCTGATTATCAAAAAAATCTAACCTCTACAAGCACAATGACAGATTTCCTATTCCTATCTCCTTCGGAAAAAGTACAATTTATTATCCTCAAAAGGCTTCCTGGAACACTGGGTTAATCCCTTTAAAAAGATACATCTGGATACCGTAACTACATTACAATTCTAGACTTGAATGCTACCAGGTATATTTTTTTCTTCCCCAAACTGAGTGGTGCCAGGGAGTCTAGAGACAGCAGTCAGCAAACCAGGTTCAAATCATTGTCTCTATGAGGCTGTGTTTTGGCAGCCGTAGCGACAACAGGCTCAGCCTTCAAGGAGGGGTAAACTTCTTATCACCCTTGAGTGACCCTCTATGGAAAAACTGGAAACAGAAGAGGGTAACTTCCAGGGAAAACAGCCGATTTACCGCCTGTACAAACATGCATCTAACTGGCCTGCCATGAGAGTCCCTGGGGAAGGGCTTTGGTAAAAGAGCAATTGCCAACGTGTGGAGTCAAGCCGCCGCGCTCCATGCAGGCCAGAACCACAAGAGATTGTGCTACGTGTCAGAAACCACCACCGTTACAAAGCTGCTTTATTCCAAATCGTTTCGTTAAATCAAATCCCCACCAGCTAAAGGGTGATGATTGTATAGGACTCTTGTCACAGGATCAGCGTCTTTGGTCCTATTTTCACACCACAGGAGATATTTATCCCTTTACAACATTCTGATCTATGGCTAGTTCTTAATTATATTTGCTGCCAAGAACCCGTTAATGAAGGGATATTTCATGGCCTTTGGCGAAAACCTCAGACTCAGCAACCAAGGAGCTGAAAGCCCTGACCTCAAGGCAATCTCCACACCGGCCTCCTGCCTGATGCATATTTCAAAGGTTTCCAGATTTTAAAGCATGGATTACCTTTGCAAATGAAAAATTGAACGAGCAGAAGCATTTAGTGGTGTGTTATTACAGTTCCGATGATTTTGAAAAGGCTGCTCCGTTTAACCAGAGGCAGAATTTCAAATGAACATAGAAATAATTATCCACTGCTTCTTTCATTATTTTCTGTTTATTCTACTAGGATTTAAAATATAGTATATATCGATCCCTACCTAAGGTTTCTTGCCATTATGACATGAATATATCAATCTCCTGAAAAATCACGCATATTGATAAAATATTTAATGCTTCAGGAGCATTCAGTATTCACCCACCTCCCAAATAGGTTGTTTGTTTGTTTTATCTAAATAGGATCTTGCATGGTAACGCAATTTTAAATTCCAGTCAAAAGGTAGAGTTTTATTCTTTCAGATATTTCAAACTTTTCATTTATGAGAAAAATGATTACAACAGAAAGTTTAAAAAGCAGTGTTGTCTTCACCAGTAGATAGCATTCAGTCATTACCTATCAGGTGCACGGCATTTTACTAGATACCATTTATCAAAATACATTCATCGTGCACCTATGATCTACCAGAGACTTCCTCAGATTAAAAGATTATAGACCCATAGTCTCTGTTCCATACAGTTCGAATCTAGAAGGAGAAACAGATAGTTACAACATAATATGGTATTATGGAAGTACAATACATGCTTGCTGTATTAGATGTATGGATGTATAAATGAAGAAATGAATGAATGAACGAGCATGGAAAATTTCAGCGCATAATAAAATCAACATGAAAGGCAGATAATAAATTCATAGTATTCAGGCAGGGCTGGTGGCTCGTGCCTGTAATCCCAGCACTTTGAGAGGCCAAGGCAGGCAGATCACCTGCCGTCAGGAGTTGAAAACTAGCCTGGCCAACGTGGTGAAACTCTATTTCTACTAAAAATACAAAAAATTAGCCAGGTGGGCATCTGCAATCCCAGGTACTCCAGAGGCCAGAACAGGAGAATTGCTCGAACCCGGGTGGCGGAGGTTGTAGTGAGCTGAGCACTCCAGCCTGGGTGACAGAGCCAGACTCAGTCTAAAAAAAAAAAAAAGCCCTGTAATTCCAAGCACTTTGGGAGGCTGCGGCAGGCAGGCAGATCACCTGAGGTCAGGAGTTCAAGACCAGCCTGTCCAACATGGTGAAATCCCATCTCAACTAAAAATACAAAATTAGCCAGACATGGTGGTGCAGGCCTGTAATCACAGCTACTTGGGAGGCTGAGGCTGGAGAATCACCTGAACCCAGGTTACAGAGAGCCGAGATCATGCCACTGTACTACAGCCTGGGCAACAAGGGTGAAACTCCATCTCAAAAAATAAGTAATAATAATACAGTATTATAAATACTATAATACTAAAATAAATAATAATAACTATAGCAGTAATAGAGGATGAGCTATTTTTTTTTTTTTAGATTTAGCTCTTACTTAGATGAGAGAGCATGAACTATTTCTCCATTTTAGATGGGGAAAGTTTCAAGAGAGGCCTAAAGACTAAAATCTTTTAGATGTAGGATCACAAAAGAAATGAGAAGTCCTACATTCAATTTACTTATGATGTGTTGGTAAAACCACACAAACATGAAACACATATGATAGTAAATAACTAAACTGTATAATATAGGAAAAATAAGAAGGATGGAAATCAGATTGTTACACAATGGTATTATTACTCAAGCTCTTATTTTGAGATTATGTATTCAATTATAGATTCAATTATTATGACATTCCC
This sequence comes from Cebus imitator, assembly GCF_001604975.1. Lineage (NCBI taxonomy): Eukaryota > Metazoa > Chordata > Mammalia > Primates > Cebidae > Cebus > Cebus imitator. The sequence goes on along the minus strand of NW_016107348.1, from coordinate 1,599,762 downwards.
ATGTTAATTTCTTCATTGTAACTGCAATTAACCACAGTGTAAGTCATTCCAAGTGAAGGTACTGGAAAGTGATATAAGGCAAAATTGGGCCAATTCACTCCTTTTGCACCTTCAAAGTGCAATATAACATCAATTTTCACCAGAAAGGGAACAAAACCCTCATTTGTCACTCCTTCAGAAGAAAGATTTTAAAAATTATACATCAAACAAAACTTTTCAAAGACTGATGGGCTTAAACTCAGTGCCAGGGAAAAGAAAGAAAATGAAGATGAGTTTGTGCCTAAAACTATGGTTGATTTTTGGTCTAAAGAAGCGTATTCCAATTTCATTGTTACTTTGCTATGTGACCTGCATCTTCATTGCCTCCTTAATAAAACAGGAATGACAGCCACGCGTGTCTACCTGATGATAATGCATGCTTATCAAGCAAAATGACAGCTTTGAAATGTTTGAAAACATGGTAAAAATATTAAAATCCTATAAAAGATTTGTTTGTACACTTGAATGATAAAGTTCAAACAGGGGGGTATTTTTCATCTATAAAGGATGGGATGCCTTTGTTAAGGAAAAGGAAAAGCATATCATAATGTTCAAAATGCTCTAATAATCTATGTACTAATAGAAATGAAGTAATAAAAATATTCCAATGTTTTCTCTTTTAAGAGATGCATCTATGTCTAGTTCCAGGGTACAGTTTCACATTACTCTTTTTTTTTCCTTGCTAACCCTTTCATCATATTTTCATAAACACTGTCAGGGCTACTTCTTGACTTTTCCTTTAAAATATTATGTTGATTATCAAATCGTATGTGAAAACCTGAAGGAAAAAACCATAAACCTGTTTTTCCTCTGACAAAACCTGGCCTGGGTTCTGCTAAGAACATCTAGAAGTCATTAAAAATAGCACAGTTCTTTATTTGGACTCAATTGACTTGTACTTTTGTAGACCTGTCAAAACGTTAAATAATAAATTGTTAGTCTCTGAATAGATTCATCTTTGCCCAAGATACAGTCGAAAAACATGTTTTAGATGAGTCATTTAACTGGAATAATCTTCCTTTGGATTACTAGAGTCATTGGGGAAAAAAATACAAAATCATGTGAGTAATTTTCCATTTATCTAGGGTTCAATATCTCAAATGTTTCCCAGGCCTCCTGCATCACAAGGCAGTTTATTTAAAAATACAGGCACATCCTCCTTTCTGCTTCTCCATGTCACTTCCTCTTTAGCAGCTGAAGGCAGGCCTATCATCAATGAACAGTGTCAGCCAATGTCCCTTGTGCTTCTGTGTCATCATTCTGAGATAGGAATGAGCATGTTTGAAAGGCCCAAGGCAGAGAGTGCTTTTCCTCTTCTCCATCATCATTTTAACACCACCACCACCAACAACAAACAAAAGTTATTAACAACAATCAAAACAGCATGGGTGCAATGCAGACAACCTCTATAGCTACACAGAGCTGCAGCCAAACAGCCACCCACATGTTTGCTGCTGTTGCTGGGGATAAAAGGAAATGTTGCTTTGCTTCAAAGAAGAGGGGAGGGGCTGGGCGCGATGGCTCACGCCTGTAATCCCAGCACTTTGGGAGGCTGAGGCAGGCGGATTGCTTGAGCTCAGGAGTTGGAAACCAGCCTGGGCAACATGGTGAAAGCCCGTCTCTACAAAGAAAAAAAATTTTCTAATTAGCTGGGCATGATGGCACCACCTGTAATCCCAGCTACATGAGAGGCAGAGGTGGGAGGATTGCTTGAGTCTGGGAGGTCAAGGCTGCAGTGAGCCATCACCATGCCACTGCACTCCAGCCTGGGTGATACAGTGAAACCATCTAAAAATAAATAAATAAAAATGAACTGGGGAGGAACAGGTGGAGGCAAACAAGAGAAAGAGCAGAACACTGTGTTTGACAGGAGTGTTCCAACTGAGAAAATCATTTTTCAACCTCAGTGAGGAGCAGGTGAACCACAGAAACACATAGGAGAGCGTGTCTTTCGTGACTTCTGCCAGAAGTTGCAAGGAAATTAAGACACTCATCAGGAGGGCCAGTGCCCTGCATGGAGATCTCCAGCTTTGGTTTTTTGTTGTTTTTGTTTTGGGTGAAGGAATTATTTCAGACGAGATCAGGTGCGTTCAGGGTGGTATGGCCGCAGACAAAGGAACTATTTCAAAAGAAATGCATGGCCAACATTCCTACCATTAGCCTGTCTTGCTATTGTATATTGCATGGCTGTCCTGCTAGGGAAATTTGATCAATATATTAGATTCCTGGCAGAAAGATGCTATCAGACAATGCACGTATGCCCTGACATAGCTCAATTTCCACCTATCCAAGAAGGTATTGATTTTTCTCTCCCTGAAGTACACACACACACACATACTAAGAGTGCCTACAGAGGGTGGGGGTTGGGTAGGCACTTAGTCAAGAACAGACAGCTCTGCCATTCCCCAAATGTGTTCAAAATACCCTCTGGCTTGGTGACTTAATATTTGGATGATCTATATAAACTCCTCACATCAGGATTAAATCAATGACTGATGAACAAAAACAATCTTTGCTCACTCTTTAAATGTTAAGAACTCTATCAGTTTCAGAAACATTTCAGAAAATATGGCCCTTCTTGGATTCCTGTTCCAGAGCTACTTCCTATGAAATGCCGTCCTGAAGCCACACCTAACACAACTGAAATTAATTCTCTATTACTTGATCACAGCCTTCTTGCCTAATTTTGGAGGTAAGTCAACACTTCCGTTACCACTCCACCATTTCTTCTCTTGTTTCCATCTGTCTCAAGCTGTCCACAGAGACGTTTCCAGCTTTTCACCTTCTAGGCTCAGGCTAGGATTATACTTCCTGTTCCCTGTGTGGTTGGGCGGGGCCATGTGACCAGTTCTAACCCATGAGTTGTGAGCAGAAGTAATCGGTGTCATTTCTAGGTTGAGCTTTTAATGGCCAATAAGAGACCTTCCAGAAGTCTCTTCCCTCCGGAAAGGCAACCAGAAATTCTCAAAATAGCAGTTGCTCCATCAGCCTGAGAGCTTGAGTGACTATGAGGACAAAGTTCATGTCACTGTGATGAACTGTTTCTAAGGGAAAAAGTTAAAAGGTAAGAACCAAACTGTGAGAAAATGGCATCAAAATATATTTAAAAAGTTAGTAACTACATATAGAGCCTACAAATCAGTAGAAAAGTGTGTCTGAGATATGAATAGGTATTTCACAGTAGGAGAAATATAAGTAGTCAATGAATATATTAAAACATACTTAACCTCTGTTGTAATTCAGAGAAATGAAAATCATAGTAACAAGATGCCATTCTTACCTATGAGATAGACAAAATTTAAAACTTAAAAAGCTTAATATGTGTAGTCCCAGCTATTCACGAGGCTGAGGCAGGAGGATTGCTTGAATGTAAGACTCTGAGCTATTATTGTGCCACTGCACTTAAGCCTGGAAAATAAAGCAAGCCCCTGTTTCTGAAAAAAA
>NW_016107348.1:1579693-1596174 GCF_001604975.1 Cebus imitator | reverse complement strand
TGTGTGTGTGTGTGTGTGTGTGTGTGTGTGTGTGTGTGTGTTTCGAGACAGGATCTCACTCTGTCACCCAGGCTGGAGTGCAGTGGCACGATCTCAGCTCACTGCAATCTCCGCCTCCTGGGTTCAAGGGATTCTCCCGTCTCAGCCTCCTGAGTACTGGAACTACAGGCACGTGCCACCATGCCTGGCTAATTTTTGTATTTTTAATAGAGACAGGGTTTCACCACGTTTGTCAGGCTGGTCTCGAACTTCTGACCTTGTGATCTGCCTGCCACCGCCTCCCAAAGTTCTGGGATTACAGGGGTGAGTCATCGCACCCGGCTCAGCAATATTTTTTAAATATAAATACCTTGACGTAAACATCTGTTTTTAGTAATCTATAGAAACATTTACATATAATATTAACAATATTTACTGAACACATGCCGTGTGTCAATACCCATCGAACTACTTTATTTATAAATACTACTTTATTTATAATCATTTTCCCTGAGAGTTAAGTTCTATTTCTTTCTCATTTTATAGATGAGGAAACAGAGAGGATAAGCAACTTGCTTAAGTTAACTAGAAAGTTCCTGTGCGGGGATTCAGATAAAGTGTTCTCTTCACACTATAGTGTCTCTCCCAGAGAACTATGCATGGGGGTTGTCATTGCACCATCATTTATAATCGATAAAAATGAATAAAATGTAAATGCTCATCAACCGGAGAAATGGTTACAAATGGTAAATTCAGATTATAGAATATTATGCAGTAATTCAAAAGAATGATCCCAAAAGAATTGAAAACATACAGCCACACAAAAACATGTAGATTGTTCATAGTAGCATTATTCATGATAATCAAAAAATAGAAACAACCCAACGCCCATCAACTGATGAACAACACAGTGTGGCATATACATACAAGGGGTATTATTGAGGTGTCAAAAGAAATGAAGTACTGTTCAGTGCTATAATATGGATAAACCCTGAAAATGCTATGTTTAGTAAAAGAAGTTGGACACAAAAGTCCACATATTGCATGATTCCATTTACATAAAACATCCAGAACAGGCAAATCTAGACGGCAAGAAAGTAGATTAGTGGTTGCCATGGGATTGAATAGATGAGGGGAATTGGGACTGGGGTTCAGGGGTTCAGAGTGCCCTCAGCTCCCCTGGGAGGATGCTTCTCCAGTTCTTGGTCTCCTGCCCTCTCAAGAATGAGAGAGGGGACCACAGCGCAGTGAGCAGTAAATGCCAGACTCAAAAGTGTTTGTAGAAAGTGATTTATTTAAAGAGAGAGAAGCAGGAGATGGAGAGGGAAAGAAGCAGCTACATCTCACACTGAGTGAGAGAATCCAGAAAGATGGAATCCAGGAGAGGAAAGCAGCTTCCACACTGAGTGGAAGGGAACAGAGAGAGATGAGTTCAGGAGGGGAAGACAGGCTTCCACGAGACAGCAAGGAAGGAGACCCCAGAAGGCAAATCTAATACAGAGAAAAAAAGCTTCCACGAAGGGAGTGTTGTGGAAGGGGACCCAAACATGGAGTCTGAAAGGGTGTGGAAGAAGGAGACTTTTAACCTGGGAGGAACCCCACCTTCTCTAAGACCCCAGGCCAATGAAAGGAGTTCCTTAGAACTTCCGCTGGAGTGATTGACTCTTAGTTTCTTCCCTCAGCCATGAAATTCAAACAAAAACGTTAAATCTCCCAGATGGAGAGAGATGGGAGGTGGGCATGTCACTAGGAAGTTCTTGCCCTTAAAACTACGCCCCCTTGTGGACCCAGAAAGAGAACACATTCCCTCACTAATAGGTACAGGATGTGATAGTTAACTTTATTGCCAACTTGACTAAGTGATGCCAAGTTCTCTGGTAGTGTGTTATTTTGGGGTGTGTTTGCGAGGGTATTTCCAGAAGAGAGTAGCATTTGGATCAGGAGACTGAGAGAAGAGGATCTGCATTCATCAATATGGGTGGGCAACATCCAATCCATTGAGAGCCCAGATAGACCAAAAAGACAGAGTAAGGGTGAATTCTCTCTCCACCTCTGAGCTGGGACATCTATCTGTTCCCATCCTTAGACACTGGAGCTCCTGATTCTTGGACCTTTAACCTTTAGACTCTGTGACTTACACTAGCAACACCTCTCCAACCCTTCCCTGGTTCTCAAGCGTTTGGCCTCACACTAAATTATGTTACTGGCCTTCCTGGTTCTCTAACTTTCAGATGACATATTATAGGACTTCTTGGCCTCTATGATTGCACAAGCCAACTCTCATTATAAATTTCCTTTTATGCATATCTATGTATATTTATGCACATCTGCATATATCTACATGTCTGTGTATCAATAGCTACATCTACATCTATCTTATTGGTTTTGTTTCTCTGAAGAAGCATAACTAATACCAGGGCTTCTGGGCGATGGAAATGTTCTAGAATTAAGGTCATGGTGATGGTTGCAAAACATAGTGAGTATACTAAAAACCATTGAATTGTACTCTTTAAAATGATTAATTTTATATTATATAAATTATAGCTCAATTTTTAAAAAGAATGGGATTGGTGTCTTTGCAGTGATACAGTAGAATGTTAAATGAAAAAAGCAAGCCTCAACAATGTGAATAATATGTTTCCACTTATGAAAAGGAAAACAATATATGTGCTTAGAAGTGAATGCAGAAAGTCAGGAGGAATACATACTAGTTCATTAACAGAGGTTTCCACTGGAGAGAAAATGTATCTGCTGAAAGAGAGGAGTTAAAGGGAGACTTATCCTTCGGTTGTAAATTTCTTTGCAATACAAGCAACAAAAATGAAAACAAAAGCATTTGAATATAAATAAGCAAGTAAACAAATATGACCTCTGAAAAGAAACCATAGGCAAAATAATAGGATGTATTGGAAAAGCCCTGGACTTACAGCTGGGAAGCATACCAGTAATGAGCTGGGTGTCTACAGAAAATTTATCCAGCATCTCTGGTCCTCAGTTTCCTTGTCTTTCAAACAAGGGGACTGGACTAAATGACCACCATGAACTGTTAAGCTGTAAAATCCTTGGATTCCACAATACGTCATTCTCCTTACTAGCTCTGTTGCCAAGGTTACTTGCATCTCCAGCATTTCAGGCCACGTTTTAGACAAGGCATCAAATACACTCATGAATTTACACACATTCCAAGGATCAGCAACCTCATTGCCCAGCTCCTGCTTAATTATGACCCTTTTTGTTTTATCTCATCACAGTTAGTTACATGGACCTTGTGGCTGAATTGAGGAATAAAATAATCCTTGGACAAAGAAGATAATTTGCCAGACAGGTCATTTTTTGTTTGTTTGTTTAATACATTGTAATCTAATTTCAGAAAGCATGCTATCCTGAAATAATTTATTTTCCTTTCATCATGTACATAACCTCTCAGTTGTCTTTTCATTAAATGCCACTGACCCTAGACAAAGAGGAAGTTAAAAGAAAGAGAGACAGAATCACAATAGCCCTGGGAAATCAGGAATGCAAGAGAGGAAGTCTCAAGTAAGTAATGTACATGAATGAACAAATGAATGTACGAGAGAATGAGAGACATTTCTGTTCTCCTCTCCCCTGGCATTTCAGTTCCTCTGCTTGGCAGTCAGGCCACTATGGTGAATAGCAGAGGTTAGGGGCATAACTAAGGAGCCTAGAGAGAATCCCCCAGAAACAGAAGCTCACTCTCAAACAGCTGGACCAACTCCATCAAGCACAATGCTGGCACCAGGAGATGCTCCAAAAGTGCCAGCATCCTACCCTTTCCCATCTTCCTTGGGAAGAAGATGAAGTCTGGCAGAAAGAACCCAGACTTTAGAACCTGTAACACCTGGGCCCATATCCTGTCTCTACCACTTACCATCTACGTGACCTTGTAGATTCTACTGTAGAAACAACCAGGGTTGTCATGAAAATCAAACAAGACAGCACGTGTAAAATGCCTTCCACAGCGCGTGGCACACAGTAGGCAATTAACAAAAAACATACTTGCTTTCACCTCTGAATTCCTGAGGGGCCTGGGCCTTGTGTTTTGCCCAGGGCCTGCTTTACCAGGATTTGTTTTCAAGAGGAATGGCATGATTTTTTTCCTTTTAAATAATGTGGTGTTTTTAATGTCATTTTTTCCCTACTTTCTGAAAAAGGGGCCCCCACATTTGCGTTTTGTACTGGATCCCACAAATTAGTTAGCCAGTCATGACGATGTGTCAAATTAGCCAAGTATTTCCTTGACGCCTCTTCCCCTGGGCCTGAGATGAAGAGGGACCCAACTCCCAACTCTCATAGACAAGGCAGGATCCACGTCACCCCATCCGCTGTCTCCCAGTCAGCTTCTTTCCCTCCACTCTTATAGAGATAGGTGATGGCCCACCTGCTAGGCCAGCACGTTCTGCATAGGTGGGCTAGCACCTTGTTTTGGAATGTGTGGGTACTTGATACTTTTTTTTTTTTTTTGTCCTTTGCATTTGGAACTTTGAGTCTGTGTCTAAAAGAATACCATTTTATCTTTATTTTGAGACAGGGCCTCACTCTCTCACCCAGGCTGGAGTGCAGTAGTGTGATTGTAGCTCACTGCAGTGTGGAACTCCTGGGCTCAATTGATCCTCCAGCCTCAGCCTCCTGAGTAGCTAGGACTATAGGCACAGGCCACGACACCTGGCTAATTTTTTTTTTTTTTTTTTCTGAGAGACAGAGTCTCGCTATATTGTCCAGACTGGTCTCGATCTCTTGGCCTCTAGTGATCCCCCGACCTCAACCTCCCAGCATCCCATTTTAATATCATGTTACTCGTCAATGTACAGAAAGTTCTGGGTGTGTAAGGTCCTGCAGGACTTAAACTCATTTATGTGTGCCAGAAGTTTTAGGATGCCTCCTCTCTATCTCACTCTGTGTGTGTGTGTGTGTGTATGTGAGTGAGTGTGTGTGTGTGTGTGTGTGTGTGTGTGTGTACAGGTATATACAAGAATGTGCAGATGAAACTGAGTTCTTTCTGCATATAAAAAGCTAAGTTCCACAGAGTTTCTTATTTCTTCATGTTCTCAATGTCCAGTGGAGGCACAATGTGATTTTTTTCACCTCTACACAATCGTTCTCCCTCCCTATTACACTTCTAGATCTGATTTTATTCTAAGACGGGTTAACTTTTATACCAAATGGTTAAATAGGTGACACAGGGGATCTGTGTATGTGGGGAGATGAACTTAGTATATCCATGTGGCAGAGTTGTGTGCGTGCCCAGCTCACTTTTAGCTAAGTTTCCTTGGCCTTTTGAGCATAACAGTGCTGTGTTGGCCACTGATTCTGAGCCTCATGTGCTTGGAAAATTCATGCAATGTGCAGCTGCCCACCTGGGATGCAGGTTATGGTGAGGTCTTGCACTGGTAGGCATGCCAGGCCCTGTATCAGCAAGAATCAGAAAGGGTATGTTATTAAAAATGTGATCATTACTTTGCAACACCCTGCCCTGACTAGCAGAGGCCGATCTGGGGCATTCGATCATCCGAAGAAGGAAATGATAAACTCTGGTAGACAGGTAGCCGTGTATCCAGATCAGAATACAATAACTAGCAAAGTGAAGCTGACGCACTCACAGGGCCCAGGCTCTAAGGGACCTTTGGCCCCGTGCAACCACAAGAGTGCCAGAATATTTCAGGGAAGGTAGATGGACAGGTAAGGAAGGGGGTGGGATCCCCTCAGTCCTGGCTGGCTTCCTTCTCTGCTGAGAGAACATGATATTTCTTCACGGTGGAAGCGGGGTTCCCCAAGCAAGACACCCTTGTACAGAGTGGTACTTTATTCTGGAGAACCATGGCAGCTGTGCCCTCACTCCCTTCCCTGCACAGTCATCATGGAGTGTCCAGCCAGGCTGTTGGGAATGAAACTCAGAGCAGCATCTCTCCAGGCAGGTCACGGGCCAGGATCCAAAGCCCTGTTGCAGAGTGGATGGTAAGGTCTTAACCCTGCTGGAGCTTGTGAATGGCTCAGCCATACTCTTCACTGGGATCAAACTTCCATACGTGAAGCACAGTTTGCCCAAGAGTGTGTCATGTTCTGTGTGGCAGAGAGACCAGAAAAGCCACATGCTCAGTCCCCACCAGAAAATGGGGAGCTTGGGTCATAAGGGTCATGAGAATATCTAGTTGTAGCAGGAAGCCCAGCAAGCAGACTGGTCTCCATCAGGTTCAGTCAGGACAGAGCTGTGTGCAGCAAGCGGGGAGATTGGTCTTGATCACGTAAAATAGTAATTCCTCCATACGGTCTCCTATTCTCCTGGCAAATTCATGTATGTTCAGAGAGTGAACAGATGAGTTGAAGGGATGTTAAGATTCTTCCATTCTGCCAGGCACAGTGGCTTACTGTGATCCCAGCACTTTGGGAGGCCGAGGCAAGCAGATCACTTGAGGTCAGGGGTTTGAGACCAGTCTGGCCAGCACGGTGAGCCTATCTCTAATAAAAACAGAAAAATTAACCAGGTGTGGTGGTGCGCACCTATAATCCTGGCTACTCAGGAGACTGAGGCAGGAGACTCGCTTGAATCCGGGAGGCAGAAGTTGCAATGAGCTGAGATCACACCACTGCACTTCAGCCTGGGGGACAGAGCCAGACTCCATCTCAAAAAAAAAAAAAAAACAATTCTTCCATTCTGACTTCTCCAATGTCCTAAGGACAGTGCATCTGACTCCTGGCCTGGAACCAAGGCAGGTCCTGGGAATGCTGCTCTTAACCACCAGGATTGATGGTCAGCCTGGATAATAAGAGATAGTCCTTACTGGCTGAAGCACTGCTGGAGAAAATCGTACCCTGGTGCAGGAGGTGCTGGTACAAGTGCTGAGCCTTTAGCTTCTGTGGGTCTGGCAGTGCTGCTCCATGATCCTGTTCCTTGCTTAATTCACCTTACCTTTCCCCTGAGGGGCCACCAAACCTTTGCAAGTCTTCAAACCTCTTGCCCAACCTCCATACTCCTAACTCTCAGGGGAATCCTTACCTCCTACAAGCTTAGTTGTGCTCATCCTTATTTTCATCTCCTTTCCCCTTGCCTTACAGGGTGAGGTCCCTTCCCTTGGTCAAGGCCTCCATCTGTCCTTAACCCCTTTCCGCTCCACCTGTGGGGAATGTGTTCCAGCAGTCTTTCCTCCCCTCTTCTACTTTTAACGTCCGCTGCTGGGTTTTCTTCCCCCTCTAACCGGTTTCTCTTAGAGTGAAACTTCTTCTGTGGCTCTATCCTTCTTTATCACCGCCCTGTATCTCTCCTTATCAACCAACTCTGTTCCAAACTTTGGTAAAACAGGAGGCTCAGGGAGGCCAGGAGCCAGGGTCTGGGGGTTCAGATGGGAAACAAAGGGAACTGAAGATAGTGTGCCGGGTGAGAAAGAGTCAGACCCAAAGAGACAGCCACTCGCTGCATCCACCTAAAATGAGCTGGGCAAAGAGGGAAAAAATGGATGGGAGTTAAAGGATCGGTAAGTAGGGATAGAAGAACAGAGCCAAAAGTTTTAGAAAGCTGGATGAGAGCCAGAGCAGAAAGATTTCTCAAGATGTGAATAGCTAGAGTCAAACCCGCATTTATAGGATGCCTGTAGCCTTGCCCATGGGTGGAGAGGGAGCATTTAAGGATGCCAAGCCTTCCTGGACATGTCCTCCTCTGCTCATCTCTTTAAAAGGGTTAGCAGCAGTCACTGCTCCACTTCCTTAGCTCAGCTTCATTTCAAAACACATTGCAATCTCAATTCTATCTCTACCTCCCCGCTGAAACCTCTGGGGAAATGGATTACCAGTTCTGTTTACTGGTGTCTTCTCTGAGTGTTCCTCCACGAGTTCCTCCTCTTCCTCCTCTGTTGCCCAGTGTTGAGGCATTTATATCTGCAGAATTTGTTCTAGGCTCTTCTAACCACCCTCACAATCACTGGGCACCTTCCACTACTTCAGCAGTTTTGTTAATTTCCAAAGCCAGATCTCTGGTCCCTGCCGCTCTACTGGCCATCAGACTCATACCTGAATTGTTTGGCTCTGAAGTCCTTCAGATGTTACTGGTGTCTAGATTGCTGTACAGGCATGTTAGGTGGCAAACAGGAGAGTGGGAAGAACTGTAGGATAAGGAAAGAAAAGTAATGGGTGATTAGCTAAAAACAAGCTGCTAGCTCAGCTTATTTCTAAAAGAACAGGGCTTTTAGACTTCTCTGTGAAGTGCTTACCCACGCCTAAACCACCTGTGTTGGATAACTAAGTTAAGAGGTCCTTGAGTATATGCTCAGCTTTACCTATTTCCTAACTATGAGACCAAGAGTAGACTTGGGTGACAGAATTGTCATTCTGGGGCACTGTCATTAAGGGAACTCACTCTGAAAGTGGGCTTCTCCCTCCAGCTAGCACATTCTTTTGATTCTATTAGTTTCAGTTACTCTGAAAGAAAATCTGATGGCCCAGCTAATCTTTTTATGCTAGGACCTTATTCGATGGGCCACCTTGGGTGAGGCACCTACCCCCCAAGTCTAATCCAAAGTTACTTTTGTGCAAAGAGCATCCCAGCATTAATTCCCTGGTAAGGGGCTGTGAGCAGTGCACTTTATGATGAAAGGCAAAGTTGCTCATGGCTGACACCTCCAGGGCCCAGCTGTGGAGCATACAAAGGAAGCTCTTACCACTGCCTGGGAAATCAGGAAATGCCTCATCATGGCTGTGACATTTGAGATGGCCTTAAAGGATAGTAGGTATTATGTGTGATTTGTGTGGCAATTTCAGAATTTTGCAGCATTATTCCAAACCTAGGACCTTCATTCAATTATTGTCCAATCGCTTTTTTCCGTTTCTAAATCATGAGTCACTTTCATTCTTGGGAAACTCCACACCTGAAAGAACAGGAATTTTCTCCTTTGTTCTCTTCTCTCTATGTTCTCCTCTCTTCTCTCTTCATTCTCTCTGTCTCTGTTTTTCTCTCTTTCTCTTGTGTGGACATTAAACAAAGTCTAGAATAATATTCTCTAATTCATTCATTCACTCAATATTCAGTGCTTACTGTATGCTACAGCATTTAATAGTTTATAACATGCATTTTATAGATTATTTTATTTAAGCCTCATAACAAGCCTAGTAAGTAGTTATTATTACAAAATACATTTAATTCAGACAACTGAGGCTTAAGGGGGTTAATTGATCCAAAATCAGATTGGAAGTATAGTGACAGAGGCGAGATTTGAACCTAAGTGGATTTCTAAAACCTATGTACTTTTCACTATACCACACTGGAATGACCCACAAATCACAGAAAAATAGGATGTTAGATCTGATATGATTAATTGAATAATATCAGAAATTTGCCATTAAACGCTACAGATTAACATCTGCCATGCTCTTGCTGAACATTTTCCTAAACTGAGGGTTCAGGTTACATAACTAAAACAAGTCATCTTCCAAAATAAGTCTGTGAGTGTGAAAAAGTTCTCCAAGCAGATTAAATAAGTTTATTTTTTAACAAGTTAATTTTTAATGAGAAATACCTGTAGAGAATTCTTTCTCTCTGGCAATTCTTCTCTGCCTCTGCCCTGAGAATCCTATACTCTATATGTAATATTTATTAATATGTAACAATACTGCCTTTTACAATATGCACTGTCCACTCCACATTGGCAGGCTTCTTATGTTTGCATTTGGATAACTCAGCTAGTTTGATTGTAGAACTAAGAAATCAGGTGAATTTTTTGGAGTCCCTTTATTTTGCACCCCATTCCCTTTCAGATTGGAAAGTAACAGATGCTTATTGTATAAAAGGCAAAGCATACAGATGTCTTAAAAAGTAAAGAGCCCTGGCAATTCCACCCCCAGACATCACAGCTATTAATAATGTGGTGCATAGTGTTTCGAATTCCTTCTACTCAAATACTAACACATACTATATTTACACATATTTTTACATAAATGGGATCTGCCATACGTACAATTTGGCAATTTCTGTTTGTTTGTTTTTGCCTTAACATCTTCACTATCTTTGTCAGTACCTATAGATTGATCTCAGCTTTCAGATGGCCTCTGGCAAAGGAAAACATCCATTTCACAGAAAGAGAATGCATTTCACATGTTTTGCCAATGCACGCCTTGATTAAAGCAAAGTCAAGGTGAGAAAGTGGGGATACTGCTATGGATTATACCCATTGTCACTCCCGAAAAAAAAGTAGGTTAATAGTTGCTACTACGAAACAGTATGATGTTGTAACTAACTCAGCCCTTGGGGAAAAAAAAAAAAAAACTGGACAATTACATCCATTTTTTGGATTGGCAGCCAATGGACAAAGGGTGAAATGAGGGATGTTTTGGAAAATACCGTCTCACGGAGTTGGCTTCAGGTAGTGAATTGTAAGGCTCTGAGGCATTTTCATCAGCTTGCCATTTGTTAGAAACACACATCCCAACACCTCAGCGCTGATCTGTTAAAGCCTCTCATTTAGTGAGAAACACAAGACAGATGATTCAGCGTGCTGGGCAATTCATTAACCCATCAAGGGCTATTTTTCCTGAGCCTGGGATAACCGGCAGAAAAAGAATGTAATCCTTAATGAGCAACAAAGGGCACTGCTGGAGGGAAGGGAACACACACAGACAAGACACGAGATGGGCTCTCCTTTTCCATCTGGAACAACCGGTTGTCTCTGAACTCACACAAATTTTTACCATAGATTGATCCTGCCTGGCAGCAAAATAAGTTTTTTCCCCCAGCTGTCTTGGAAATGGGAAGTGACATATTTGGTAGACCACACTCACAGAAGGCCATATGTCTGGTATCCCAGGGCTTGGACTGTCCATAAAGAACCAAGGAAGCAGGCCAAGCCCTGGTATTTGGTATTTCACAGGACATCAAAGAGAATATATGTTCTCAAGTTGAGCCACGAAAATCAACATTAGTCCAGGGACTCCCTGAAATTTGGCCTGCTGGAACCCAAGTCATAGACCTCAGAAAACTGACTCTGTATCTTCTTTTTCTTTGCTTTTATGTAACTTCTGGGCTTATTAGAGAATACTGAGCCTCGATTTACTGGAAACAAATGTTTTGTGATAATGTTCTATACTATTTTTAACACTTTTTCCCTCTCTTCATATTATTTCTTTATTCTATGAGCTATTTTGATATCCAACCATGATTCCTGGTTTGGGAATCTCCCCTTTTTCAACTGAAAAGTTGAATAGTGTTAAATATTTAAAAGCAGATTCTCCCCCTTCCCCTCAAATTTTGTGTTTGTTGTCATTAACACAAGATCCAACAAGCAGACTGCAGGAAGATTCATATACTCTTTCAAGGTGATACTGTGGGAGTAATAAAGTGGGCTTTGGAAGCATAAAAGGAGGATAATGGAAAGTTCTTAGGTTATTTGCAGAACTGTCAACTCTTCAGTGATCTTATTCTCACTAATGATGTTTATATTAATGATTATTAGGGTGACCAAATGTTCCAGTTTGCCCAGGATAGCCCTGGTTTATGCCTGTGTTTTCAGCATGATAATTAATAGCATCCACTTTCTCTCTCAAAAGTGTTCTGGTTTGGCTGTTAAATTATATGGCCACTCTATTAATCATAAAAGACAGCATTCTGCCATCACAGTGGCAGCAGAATCATATAACAACTGTATATTAAATAACGACAGTTTTCTGTCAAAATTTTAAGTGTACATATAATTCATCCTAGAAATCTCCTTTCTATGAATCTATTCTACAGAAATTCTCATGTTATAAACAGAAGACACACGTACAGACACAGAGAGAGAGAGGAAAGGAGGGAGAGAGAAAGAGAGGAATGCTTAGTGAAAACTGGAAAACATCTAAATGTTTATCAATAGGAGGTCAATGCGGTGGAATTCTATATAACTATTATAAAAGAAGGTGGTACATATGTATGTATTGGTGACATGGTAAAATGTTCAAGACATTTTTAAGTTAAAAAAGCAGGTTGTGGAAATTTATGGCAGTGCTTGTCATGGCTGGCTCAGGAAAGCCTTTAGCTCCTCCCATAATTTCCTCCAGACCCCATCCCCACAAACCATGCCAAATCAATTCAAACTAAAATACGAAATTCTTACTGTGAAAAGGCAGCTTTAAAAGAAATACACATATAGTCAGTTTGCTATATAAAAAAATATGTTTGACCAGGCGCAGTGGCTCACACCTGTAATCCCAGCACTTTGGGAGGCTGAGGCGGGCTGATCAACTGAGGTCAGAAGTTTGAGACCAGCCTGACCAACACGGTGAAACCCTGTCTCTACCAAATACAAAAATTAGCCCAGCATGGTGGCACATGCCTGTAATCCCAGCTACTCGGGAGGCTGAAGCAAGAGAATCGCTTGAAACTCCATCTCAAATATGTATGTGTGTATATATATATATTATATATATGCATATATATAATATATATTATACGCACACACACACACACACACACACACACACACACACACACACATATATATATAGAGAGAGAGTGTGCATTTTGGGCATCTGGAAATGCTTTAGTTAGAGCTAAAGAATAGATGCCAGACCTCTGGCATTTGTCCTATAGATATGCTTTAGAGTGGATGTGACATGCTCTGTAGTTATCTCCCAATTATCAGGCGAATTGAGGAAAGGAATAGCTTGGGGAAATAAAGTTGAAATGTAGCTTTTTGTTTCAAACTTTTTTCACAATCGTTTTAACTGGATCAGTTAAACAGATACATTAATTGTTTCCTCTGAGTCTTTTTTGAAGTAGATTATAAACCATTAACTACTTAAAAATGAGTGAATTTCACTTTTTTTCCTTGCATTTCTCTGATCTGTCTTCTAGGACAAATGTAAATCCAAAAGGCTAGGAGCAGAGAACTGAAGATTTGAAGAAGCTTAACTGTGTGAAATGAACAGGTCATAGTGCACCATTTTCATTTCCAAGGGTTACAAAATGTTGTTTGCACTTAGTTTCGATTTTAGGGTTAAATGAGAAAAGAAAAATAGGCTAATATAAAAATGCAAAAATCTAGGATTGGAACTCTCCCAAGCAGAACACATCTCTTTCCTCTGCCCCTCTTCTCCTGTACCTCACTTAGCCATTTTGTTAACTAATTGTCCTTGAAGCCTTTCCTCCAGGGTCACCTGCGCCTTCCTGCCTCACACCTTCCCTCCTCTCCACCCACCAGGAGGACTTCAACACTGAACTCATCTCTGTTCTCCCATCCTCTCTTATAGGACTTAATTGATTGTATTACTGTTTGTTCCATCATTTGCACCTATCCACTAACTGGATTGTAGCTTTTTTAGAGCAGGGACTGAGCTACATTCATACTAGACGCCTCAGTGCCTGGCTTAAAATTTGGCACATAGTAGGTAATTGTAAATGTTTGTTTAATGCATGAAACCAAGAAACAGACAGAGAGAGAGAGAGAGAGAGAGAGAGAGAGAATGATGAAAATCACATCACCTACTTTATAGAAAGAAAGAAAGAAAGCCTCTAAGCCATTTTAAATGTCCCCCAAGGAAAGAATTTCCTTGGACAGGTAAAGCCTTGTTTTGAACTTGCTGGCTGGCTGGAGTTCAGAGCATTGTCTGTGTTTTTTCCCCTGCTGGGTATTGGTTTGAAGTATTTTTGTAACTGACACACGTTGCAGTTTCCCTAACCTTTTTACTGGGAAATCAGAGTAGATCTTCAGGACTAATGGGGTGAGATAGTGTGTATTCCGTGTACACCTATTGTTATTTGTTGGCTTAGCTGCCCACAACATTCTGGATAAGCTGGCTTAGGAGATGCAGTGACTCATGTCATTTTCTCTGCAACTAGGGGTGACCTAGAGCACTTCAGCCTGGAGGAAATTGGTTTTTTGCGCTCTAGCTTCGTAGCTCCCACTGCAGATGCGCTGAGGCACCAACCTGGTGTCCATCAACGTGACTGAATTAGTTACTGCTCTATCTGATATTAATGGTGATGGCGCCTGGCTACGGAAACCCTTCCTGCTTGGTTAAAAGAGGTTGCGACCTACTTGCACATAGATTTAATGGGAGTGGGAAAATCTGCATTCGACTATAGTTTTAATAACACCAATTAGAGACATTAACATTAACTGGGCAACCTCTTTTAAAACTCAGTGAGTATGAAGCTATTAGCTACTCATTCAAATGTGAATGAGTTTAATATGTATGAGCTCTGTTTCTAACATCCAACTGAGATCTTCCTGGGAAGTAAGTAGGCATTTCGATGGAGGGTGGGAAATTGGAGAATACAGGAGAGAGAAAAGTGATTTGGGAGCACAGACATTGATTGCTAAAGACCACAGCCTTGGCACTGCAGAGAGGACTAGGGAACTCAGAGAACAAGTTGAGTATTCGAGAAGCGCTCAGGAAAGGATCCTGAAAGGGAGACTCAGAGGGCCCTAAACTGTGTATGAAGTGGTCCCTCACTGTGTGGGCAGTCTCCTAGTCTAGTAAGATGAGGAGCAGTAAGCTGATCTAAGGTGGAACTGGCAGGAAACACTAGCACTAATATGTAAGAGCCACATGGGTGAAATTGTGAGTGTCTAATACTTTTCAACAGAATGTAGTATTTTTTAAAAATTATTTTCAGAAGTAATCCATCTGCAGAAAATTTGGAAAATGTAAAAAAGCACAAAGGACCCAACACATCAACAAAACCAGAAGTAATTCCAACCCCCAGAGATAACAGGCCTTACCATTTTTAGCAGCAAGGTCTTTTGTCTGTGTCCATACTTATGCACGTGCAGATCTTCTGTAAAATGCAGCTCTACCTCCAGCACATGCTGTCCTGCAGTCTAGGCCTAGCATATCTTGAAACGTGCCGGTAAGCTAGCTGTGAGCAATTTTTTTCTATCTTTCTGTTCCGTACACCCTGTCCTTCTCCCCCTCCTTCACTGCCCTACTGCAGGGAGGTGGATCTCTCAGAGACTGATCACTATAAACTGATCCTGCTCACCCAGGGCCTCTTTGTTCAGTGACAGGGTACAAGGGCTCAGCTTAAAACAATGGCAAGTCTCTGCTTTGTACATTACTCTGCATATATTTTCTTTCTAAATACAAGAGGCTTTTAAGTAAGCATGTAAGATAAAATTAAATAGATTAATTAATGTCATCCACAGCACAACATTCAGGGGATCCCGTTTGTGAAACTAAACCATGTAGTCACAGCCCGGGGGAAGAAAGCTGAGTCTGTGCACAGAGGAAAAAGCTGAGCTATACCAAAGACACGTTAGCAGCAAGCACGAGGCCCCTGCTCTACGCCTTGTTTTCTTAGCCCATCTCTTGTGTTTTCTGCTGTTGATGCTGGCCAGTAGGGCCATAAGTGTTGAGCCTGAATATTTCCCTGTTGGGCCCTGTCGGTCCTTCCCTACTACCACGGCTTAATTGAGCCCCTGTCTCTCAGGAGGATTACTGCAAAACCCTCCTACCTCGTCTTTCTGCCCCCAGTCTTGTCCCCTTCAACTCCATCTTCACCATTTGCAGTTCAGTGAACTTTCTAAATAGCTCTGTCTGTTCCTGTTACCTACCACTGTGTAACAAGTCACCCCAAAATTTGGTGGCATAAAACAACTACCACTTCATTATGCTTGCAGATTCTGTGGGTCAGGAATTCAGACGGGGCCTAGCAGGGTTGGTTTTTCTCTGCCTGCCCCATGATATCTAGAGCTGAGATGACATGAATGGCTGGGAGTGGAACAGCTGGAGTTGGAAGAGGAACCCCTTACATTTTTCTTTATGCACGTGTCCTGCCACGTGGCGTGCAATGCTGAAGGATAAGTTCAGCTGGGACTGACCTCTGTGTGGCCTACCCAATATCATGTCCTCGGGGTAGTCAGACTTGATGCTTCAAATGCTGGTGTCCCCAGGGATCAGGGTAGAAGCTTCATGCCTTTTAGGCCCCTGCTTCATGAGTCACAGCCCTCATTTCCACTGTATTCCGTTGGTCAAAGCAGTCACAAGCCTGCAGCAATTCAAGGGAATGAAACATAAACTCCACCTCTTGATCGAAAAAATGTCAAACATTGTGTAGCTATGTTTTCTTCCTTCATTTATTTTATTTTATTTTATTTTATTTATACAGGGTTCCTCTCCAGGCTGGAGTGCAGTGGCACAATCACAGCTTACTGCAGCCTTGACCTCCCTGGCTCAAGTGAGCCTCCTGAGCAGCTGGGACTACAGGTGTGTGCCACCACGTCTGGCTAATTTTCAGTTTTTTTTGTAGAGACTGTAGGGTCTCTCTATGTTGCCCAAGCTGATCTTGAACTCCTAGGTTTAAGCAATCTTCCTGCCTTGCCCTCCCAAAGTGTTGGGATTATAGGCGTGAGCCGCTGCTCCTGGCCATAGCTACGTTTTACAACCACCTATCTATCTTCCTTATTCTCTATACTTCCAAAGGAGAAAAGAAAAAGAAAAACTAGTGAAATTATGAGTGATTTTCTTTTTTCTTTCTTTTCTTTCTCTCTTTCTCTTTCCCTCTTTCTTTCTTTCTTTTTCTTTCT
>NW_016107348.1:1576399-1579660 GCF_001604975.1 Cebus imitator | reverse complement strand
ATGGAGTTTCACTCTTGTTGCCCAGGCTGAAGTGCAATGGTAAGATCTTAGCTCACTGCAACCTCTGCCTCCCAGGTTCAAGCGAGTCTCCTGCCTCAGCCTCCTGAGTAGCTGGGATTGCAGGCATGGGCTACCACGCCTGGCTAATTTTTTGTATTTTTAATAGAGATGGGGTTTTCCATATTGGTCAGGCTGGTTTTGAACTCCCGACCTCAGGTGATCTGCCTGGCTTGGCCTCCCAAAGTGCTGGGATTACAGGCCTGAGCCACCACGCCTGGCCTGTGATTTTCATTTTTTAAAGAAAATTGTTTCCTCTATTTTCTCAACCCTTCAAAGACTAAGAATACTATGGTAGGTCCTACATTGGCGCATCCTAAAAAAATTGCTAGACCAGGTGCTCTTTCCTTTCTGTGCTGCGGCCGTAGCCATGAGTGTGCCCAGTTCAGAAGAGGCTTGCCTCTGGTGTCTTCCGCTGTGGCAAGAAGAAGGTCTGGTTGGACCCGATAGGAAATCGCCAATGCTAACTCCCGTCAGCAGATCTGGAAGCTGATCAAAGATGGGCTGATCATCTACAAGCCTGTGACTGTCCATTCTCGGGCTCACTGCTGGAAAAACACCTTGGCTCGCCGGCAGGGCAGGCACATGGGCATAGGTAAGCTTAAGGGTACAGCCAATGTCCGAATGCCAGAGAAGGTCACGTGGATGAGGAGAGAGGATTCTGCGCCGGCTGCTCAGAAGATACCAGGAATCTAAGAAAATTGATTGCCACAAGTATCGCAGCCTGTACCTGAAGGTGAAGGGGAATGTGTTCAAAAACAAGCGGATTCTCATGGAACACATCCACAAGCTGAAGGCAGACGAGGCCCGCAAGAAGCTCCTGGGTGACCAGGCTGCGGCCCGCATGCCTGCACCGTGCAGAGCACCTCCAGGCCAAAAAGGAGGAGATCGTCAAGACTTTGTCCAAGGAGGAAGAGACCAAGAAATAAAAGCTGCCCCTTTGTCTGTACATACTGGCCTCCGTGATTAATAGATCAGCCATTAAAATGAAACGAGCCTTTATCTGCTTGCCAAAAAAAAAATTGCTAGACCAATTGCTAGACTCCCTAGCTATATTCAGGACACACAAAGAGACTGTGAACTGGGTTCTGTCAGTATAAGCCCATTACCCACCTTAGGCTATGGAAGAGAGGCTAGAACCCTCCTTTAGGGGCTTAAGAAGACAGAGCAAGGGCTTCCTTATAGACAGTGGTCCCGGTGCCCTGTTCCACACCCACCCTACTCCTGCCACAGGAAACACCGCCTCCCTTTAAGCCAAATGAGGAGTTGTCACAAGTCATTTAGAGTGAGTCCTTGATCTGTGTCTCCTGGAGTTTGAGAGACACAGGACTGACTTTCACCAGAGGAAGCCTAAAGGTGAAAATCTAAAAGGGACTTCCCTGCCACAGAATAGAGAGAGAGGACTCATTGGCAGAGAGCTGCGCTTTTATTGATGGGTGGGCCGTGGAATGAGGGGACCCATTCACTGTCCATGTCAAAGGGGACACTGCCCAAGAAAACCACTTGCAGGCTGAAGCCACCCTGGAGGGCACTCTAGCCAGGGGTCCCTAGTAGAATGATCTCCAAGGTGCAAATGGCACACCATATGACAACTGTGTCAGTCACATAAATCTGAGTAATTTGCCCCAAATCCATCCCCAGAGGCCTAAGGAAAGAGCAGCTAGTGGGTAGAAGAAGAGAGAAAAAGCTGACCGTGCACCCCTCCTTCACTTCAAGCTTCCAAGACTAAGCAAGCCCAGCCAGATGGATGAGAAGAGCTTTTCAATGAATAAAATACTGAAGGTGTAATATTACACTTCACACAACTTTTGCAGTATTCAAACGAGAGCATTTTTGTGACAGAATGGGATCAGAGAAGCAAAGATTTTATCCCAGAATGGAATTTTCTGAAGCAACAGGAAAAAATAAATTAAAAGGTCATGTCGTGAACGTCTTAGACCTATAATGTGTCCCGGACATTCGGAAACATCTGTTGCACTATTTTTGTGCTTTTCTGATTTTCCAAATTTTGTTTGGAATACATATTGCTTGTTATTATTCGACTGCACATCTGATCATATCACTTCTGTGCTTAAACCTCTCTGATGTCTTTGCATTGCCCTCATGATCAAAGCTAATTTAAAAACCTGGCTCACAAGGCTCTTCATGATCTAGCCCCTGCCTACCTCTTTGTTTGCTTCTTCCAGCTTCCTGCCAGCCACATACACCCGGTAGTCCAGCTATACGGACATAAATGTTCTAAATGTATCATGGTCTTCTGTGCCTCTCCTCAGCTCACGTTATTCTTTCTTTAATTTTTTTTTCTTTTTTTAGAGACAGGATCTCACTCTGTCTCCCAGGCTCAAGTTTAGTGGCACAGTCATTGCTCACTGCAGCCTCAGCCTCCTGAGCACAAGCAGTTCTCCTACCTCAGCCTCCCAAAGTGGTAGGGTTACAGGCATGAGCCACGGCACTAAGCCGACTCTTTTGGCTTGGAATATCCATCACCCTCATCTCTTACCTGAGGGGCTGGCATTGATTCACCCTTCAGCTCAAAAACCACCACCTTGGCAGGCCAAACCTCAGTGGGAGCTCCCTTAGCTGAGAGACTGGGCTTTCTAGTTGGCACTTCCAGTACCTGTAACCAGGTAACATAGCGGGCACTCTGCTTCCAATCCCATCAACAAACCAACACACAAATGATGGATGGTGCTCAAAGTTCAGTAACCCAGCAAAGTCAGGAAAGGCCAAGAAGCATTGTCTTTGATCATCTGACTAGAGATGGTCAACGGTGTTACGTTTTCTGTGTGGAAGAAAGGCAGAGGGTACTAGGGAAGCCTTTGGAGGGAAAAGGATGCCGGAGCGCACCCTGTGCTCAAACAGTGGCCACTTTTACTTGAAATCGGAAAGGCTCCATCCTTGGTGTTGATCATTGCTTTGCTCTAATTTGGCCTCAGTAAATCTACTCTTTAGATTTCTGACTTGATCTTTCTTCTGAGCCCTGCAGGGATTTGATCATATCGAGGTAATAGACAGGGTGTGCTAAGGAATCTCCTGGGTATGAGCAAACGATCCAAAAGTCACATGTGTTGAGAAAATGGGATTGTACAGAATTTTTGTAACTGATAATTTTGTTTAGAAGTTTATGCCACAGCCGGGCACGGTGGCTCAAACCTGTAATCCCAGCACTTTGGGAGGCTGAGGGGGGTGGATCACGAGGTCAAG
>NW_016107348.1:1572801-1576200 GCF_001604975.1 Cebus imitator | reverse complement strand
CCAGCCTGGGTAACAAGAGTGGAACTCCGTCTCAAAAAAAAAAAAAAAGAAGTTTATGCCACACTTAGATGACATTCTTCTTTTTTTTGCATTTCAATGTAATAAAACACGTTGGTGTTTCTATGTTTTACTTGTTTTGTTTTACAGCAAGCCATTATTTCCTAATTAAATAGGAGGTTGTTACCTAGTCCACAATCAGATGCTGAAGTTGCAGACTTCAGTTTTAACTTAATCCAGACCTGCCTCTTGGAATTTCTTCACTGTTATTATGATAGGCAGCCATAGAGTTCTCAGACTTTTACATTGGAAGGAGTATAACACTTTATATTTGTGAAATTATAAAAGATTTATAAACATTCTTGAGTTTTAAAGCATATTATATAATCTGAATTTCACAAAAACTTATAAACTTATTATCATCATTTCAAAGATTTTATATCAGGAGTTCAAGACCAGCCTCACAACATAGCAAGACCATACCTCTAACAAAAAAAAAGAAGAAGAAAGAAGAAGAAGAAGAAAAAGGAGAAGGAGAAGGAGAAGGAGATGAAAAAGAAGAGGAAGAGGAAGAGGAAGAAGCAGAAGCAGCAGAAGAAGCAGAAGCAGAAGAAGAAGAAGGAGGAGGAGGAGGAGGAGAAGAAGAAGACATTATAGATGAAAGTGAGGTCAGGCTGGTGGCTCATGCCTGTAATCACAGCACTTTAGGAGGTCAAGGCAGGAGAATCACTGCCAGCAGTTCGAGCCTAGTCTGGCCAATACAGTGAGACCACATCTCTTAAAAAACAGAAAGAAAAGAAAAAAGAAGAGAGAGAATCAGAACTGTTAGGAAATTTGTCTGAGGTTACAGAGTTAATTAGTGCCAAGTCTAGGACTCTGCTAACCTTGCTAACATCATAGCTTTGTCTATCTTGGTTAGCACATGTCAATATGATAAGGTCATTAATAACAGACTTCACAGCTGCCTGTGGTTGACAGTTCAGAACAAAATCAACAATGACCATATCTCCTGGATGACTGCTTAAAAAACCCTTCTACAAGGCAGCCAGTCCCATGTGAAGTGTCCGGGAAAGTATAAATTATATCAGTAAGTCAATTAATGTGTTGTTTTTCTTGAAGCCAGCTGACTTGTTGGTTCAAATCAGTCAGAAGATGAAGTCAAAAGCATGCCCTCTATCTTTAACAAAGAGTCACATTCCCGTTCTTTCCCTTGGCAGAAGAACTTGGCTAATGACATATTGGAAAGAGAGTTATATCTCCTTAGAGGGCTTCTTCTAGCCTGTCTCCTAGGGTAAATTTTTCATTATGGAAAATTTGACATTAATTCATTTACTCTAGCTATGCATTCTTGTTCTTATTTATTTAAAGAGAAAAAACATTTCCTCCGAATAAATGGAACAATAAATATGGCTCGTTAAATGTAACTGACAGGATTCAAGCCCCTGCTCTGTCAGTTAGTAGCAGGGTACGCCTCCTGAGCCTCAGTTTCCTCGTCTATCAGAGTGGAATGCTAACACTTACAGGGGTTGTGACAATATTTTTTGCTTGCTTTGTATTTATTCTCTAAATTTCCATTTTGGGATCTTTCTCCCCTGCTCTTTACCCAACTGGTCTAGTTGAGGCCTCTCCACCTCACTCCAGAAATGTAGGCCAGGCACAGTGGCTCACGCCAGTAATCTCAGCACTGTGGGAAGCCAAGGCAGGAGGATTGCTTGAGCCTGAGAGTGTGAGACCAGCCTGGGTAACGTGATAAAACCCCATCTCTACAATAAATACAAAAATTAGCCAGGCGTGGTGGAGTGCACCTGTAGTCCTGATACCTGGAGGCTGAGGTGGGAGAATTACTGGAGCCCAGGAGGTCAAGCCTGCAGAGAGCTGTGATTGTGCCCCTGCATTCCAGCCTGGACAACAGAGAAAAAAAAAAATGCAGAAAAAAAAAGAATGCAGAACATGACTCAGGACAGACACTTCAAAGCCCCTGGCCATGAGGCCGATGCAGAGATGAGCATGTGATGCTCTCTAATTAGAGTACATTTGAGCACTCAGGAGGAAGCTGAGTGCTGCTCCTGAGTGCCGCTCTTACTTCCTGCTGAAATAGAGATACTGGAAGACTGTCTGGCTGGAGCAGCTCCAGCCACCTGCCCCCACAGGGAACCGGAGAACAAAGCCAACACATAAAGGAAGGTGGAGCCAAGCCAGGAGGTGGAGGGAGTCAAGGTTCTGATAAAATTTTTTGAGTCCAGTCATGTATGAAGCCAGCCCTATGCCTGGGCTTCCCAGTTTGTAAACCAATAAATGCTCTTTGCATTTATACCCACTTGGTTCACATATATCAAGAGGATCCTAAATGATACTCTACCTAAATTTAATACAAAGTGCTCAGTAAAGGTTAGCTCAATTGTGCCTGTTACGGAGTTTAGTTCAGAAAAGAGAGGACTCCATAATTCTTGTGAATATCAAGTGAACTCTTCCAGGCATGGCAAAGAGCCAGTCTTATTGGTAGGTTGAATCCCACGAGATACGAAATCAGCAATTTCAAGAAGTCTTTCTTATCCTTAACACCTCTCTGCCTCTTTGGCACTGTTAGCCCCAGGTGTCAAAAACTGTCATCAATCCCTTTGTTTTCAGACATTTAAAGAGAAGTTTCTCATTTAGCCATAGCACCTGCATGAATGCGTCCATGAGCTCCACTCCTGAAGGCAGATTTTGAGAGTGGCCTATAGCGAGATCAGAGTCCTCTGGCTGCCCCGAGGAATCAAGAGAGACACAGCCGCTCCCGGAAGAGGTGCCCAGTGGAAACTTCTGCCATCTTCCTGTGCAGTTTTACCCTGGCTGTCCTTGCCAGGCACAATCAAGAAACTCCAACCTCAGATTTTAAAAGCTGTGTAATTTTTCTGAACTAAAAGAAAGATCTTTGGCTAACATGACCCCCAAAAACCTTTGTTAAACAAGCACAGTATGTAACCCAGTCCTCCTCTTCTGCCCAGGCACCCCCCAGATCCTGCCCTTTGCAGTAGAAACAGTGCAAGGTGGTGGGGCCCATGACAAGAGGATCAAAACTTTTCTCTTGTCAGGTGTGTGTGAAGAGGTACCTTGGTCATCTGTGATTCTTGCCTGGTCAAGCAGATGGCGGGAGACTAAGAAGGGAGAAGCTGCCTAGAGGGAGTACAGGATACATATTTTAAAGTTCTGTTGGAACAAGGTCAGACATACTCCTGGGTAAGGACCTGAGTCATATTTCAAAGAAATGAGGCGCAGCTTCCTGGAAGCCACAGTCTCAACAATTTCAGACATCCAGTTTAACCCGAGAGGTTTCAATTCCTTCCTTTCTCTTATCTTTCTTTTTTTCTTTTGTTCAGCTCCAGTTTTCTTCTTCTTCTTCTTCTTTTTTTTTTTTTTTTA
>NW_016107348.1:1568272-1572568 GCF_001604975.1 Cebus imitator | reverse complement strand
GCTGGTCTTGAACTCCTGACCTTAGGTGATCTGCCCACCTCAGCCTCCCAAAGTGTTGGGATTACAGGCGTGAGCCACCATTCCTGGCCAGTTTTCTTCTTTTTAATCATACATTCCACCCCATGCCAAAGTCTCATTCTGTTGATTTGTGTAATTTCCAGCTCAAAGTCCCATTCTGTGGCTACATCGACATTTTTTTGTTTCTTTTCATCACTAACTAATACTGGCAAGGCAGCCAAATGCCAAAGATGTGTGCCACTGGCTTTGCTAAATGGCTGTCAGCCACAGTCAGCTAGGTCAGTTAGCACAGAGCTCCAGAGAAGGCAGAATACCACTTCCTCAGCCTGATGACTTGCAGAAGTGGACCATTTACAATAACTGAGAAGAATCATAAAGGGCATACGCTTCTTGTACGTTTGTGCTATTTAAGGCTAAATACCTGTACCATCTGAAATTATTTTGAGTTTGCTTTCCATGCTCTGTGATAAATTACGTTCTAAATATCTTTTCATTTCCTACTTCATATTCTCTCATCCCTCCCCCCGTCTCACTACTTGTATTTGAATACATTTTCTATATGCACCCCCTAAACAGTATTAGCCTCAATACAAATTAGCATTTCTAGATACCTCTATATAGCATGCATAAGATAATTTGTCTGACAGCAAGAGAATGTATGCCTGATACACAGCAGTGAAAAAATTATTCGTCACAAATACCATAGAATAAAATGTGAGCCTTAACATCAAATTAGGGTATTTTAGCTCCCTCAAAATCACATACTATTAGACATACATATCAGACAA
Source organism: Cebus imitator (assembly GCF_001604975.1). Classification (NCBI taxonomy): domain Eukaryota; kingdom Metazoa; phylum Chordata; class Mammalia; order Primates; family Cebidae; genus Cebus; species Cebus imitator. The sequence continues at coordinate 1,571,762 of NW_016107348.1, read as the reverse complement.
CTTCTTACTTAAGTTGATCGGCAACCCAATCCTACTATTTAGAAATTGTTTTTATATGCTAAGGAATCTGCTAACTGTCTCTATGATGAAAGGAATGATTTTAGCTAAAGTCTAAGTAGTGGCAATTCTCAGGGCTCAAAATAGTAGCACATTGGAATGATGAAAAGATTCATTCAACACACACTTATTGTGCAACTACAATGTGCCAGCACTGGCTAGACCAGGAAAGGTCTGGGAGTGACCCTGCTTTGGGGGATCAGGAAAAGTCTTACAGTTCAGTCAAGCTCTCCAAGAAGAAAGAGAGTTTATAAAATCATCTGGGACAGCAGGATACTCCAGGCAGGGGAACACCATGTGCAAAGGCACGGAGGACTGCTCTGGGAAACGTGAGCAGTTCCATGCGGCTAGAGCGAAAGGCTGTTATAAAGGAGAGCGGCTGATTCATGACGCTGAAGAAGCAGGAAGGCGCCAACTCACGCGAGACTTATAGTTTGGGGCGCACGCATTACAGGCTGGGCTGCCATCACGTTTGCTATTTCTCCTTGCTGCTAACAGCTTTGATTTTGTTCAGGTGGTAGAGTGCCCAGGGACAGAGTATACATTGCAATCGGCCTGAGCCAAGTGTCTTAGTTTGTTCTGTGCTGCTATAACAGAATGTCAGAGATTGAGTAGTTTATAAAGAAAAGAAATTTATTTCTTACAGGTCTGAAGATGGGGAAGTCCAAGATTGAGGGGCCAGCGTCTTAAAATGACCTTCTTACTCCATCATCCCCTGGCAGAAACCTGAAGGGCGAGAGAGAGTGGGAAAAGGGGGGTGCACTCATCTTCTTATAGGGAGCCCACTCCCAAGATAACAGCATTAATCTACTGTTGACACTAATGGTGCCCCCATAACCCAAACACCTTCCATTAGGCCACACCCCCTAGCACCACCACGTTAAGGATCAGGTTTTCAACACAAGAACTTTGGAGGGCCCAGTCAAACCATAGCACCAATCATAGCAATCCCCTTTACTTCTGATGATAATGCATGGTTTAGGGCTAGTATGGCATTCAATTCTGGCCTAAAATATAAGAAGTCTGGAGGAAGACATCGAGGAAAGAACTTCCTCCCTAATTAAAAACAGAAGACGGATTCTGTAACAGAAGCTCTTTATTTGCTCCTTCCCTTCCTTTGCGATTTAGATGCTGTCATATGAGGATGCAATATGTAGAGTTACAGCAGCCATCCACGACCACAATGAGAATGAGAAGCCTGAGGATGCAAGCCTCACCCTGAGGATGAAAGAGAAAAGACCGGCCGGGCACGGTGGCTCACGCCTGTAACCCTAGCACTTTCGGAGGCCGAGGCAGGCAGATCACCTGAGGTCAGGAGTTCGAGACCAGCCTGGCCAACACGGTAAAACCCTGTCTCTACTAAAAATACAAAAATTAGCCAGGCATGGTGGTGCGTGCCTATAATGACAGCTACTCAGAAGGCTGAGGCAGGAGAATCACTTGAACCCAGGAGGCAGAGGTTGCAGTGAGTGGAGATCACGCCACTTTACTCTGGTCTCAGCTAAATTGCGAGATTCCATCTCAAAAAAAAAAAAAAAAAGAAAAGAAAGGACAGAAAACTATTGGATCTTCAACAATATCACAGAGTTGCTAAAACAATTTTAAGACAGCCTATATTTGAACTTCTAACAAGAAAACAATAAATGTCTTTATAGTGAAAGCCACCATCCATTGTGCAGTCACATTTGTTATTAAAACTGCTATCATTCCAAGAATGGAACTTAACCATGAAGAGGAATGGGAACTGTGGAAAGGTTTGGGTAGGAAAATGAGTTGTCAGATTTGTGCTTAGAAATTTTTACACTAAGGCTAGGCACAGTGGCTCACGCCTGTAATCCCAGCAGTTTGGGAGGCCAAGCTGGGCAGATCACCTGAGGTTGGGAGTTTGAGACCAGCCTGACCAACATGGAGAAACCCCGTCTCTACTAAAAATATAAAATTAGCCAGGCATAGTGGCACATGCCTGTCATCCCAGCTACTCAGGAGGCTGAGGCAGGACAATCACTTGAACTCAGAAGGCAGAGGTTGCGGTGAGCTGAGATTGCACCATTGCACTCTAGCCTGGGCAACAAGAGCGAAACTCCATCTCAAAAAAAAGAAAAAAGAAAAAGAAATTATTACGCTTGGCTACTGTGTGCAGAATGGGCTGGCGATGGAGAAACCAAGGAGAGAGACCAGTTTTGAAGTTACTGCAATTGTCCAAGAGATTAGGTAGAGCCTCAGCAAAAGCAGAAGAGTGATCATTGGAAAGATGGAGATAAGCCTGAGAGCTATTTTTAAGTCAAAATAGCATAACTTAGTGACTCAGTGGATGTGAGAGTGGGAAAGCTGGGATAATCAAGGATTGCTTGGGCTTTCTGGTTTGGCTGAAAGAAGATCTAATTCTGACTTTGCCACAAGCTACTTGAGCAATTCTAGGCTGTTTTCCTCATTTCTAGTGGGTCAGATTAAAAATATGATAGCAGATTGATCTTATCTCTCCTGACACGGCCAATGCCCAGGAGCTCTATTTTTTTTTTTTTTTTTTTGAGACAGAGTCTGTGTCGCCAGGCTGGAGTGCAATGGTGCGATCTTGGCTCACTGCAACCTCCAACTCCCTGGTTCAAGCGATTCTCCTGCCTCGGCCTCCCAAGTAGCTGGGATTACAGGCAAGTGCCACCACTTCCAGCTAAATTTTGTATTTTTAGTAGAAACAGGGTTTCACCATGTTGGCCAGAATGGTCTCGATCTCCTGACTTCATGATCTGCCTGCCTCAGCCTCACTATGTTGCCTCGGGCTGGACTCGAACTTCTGGGCTCAAGCAATCCTCCTGCCTCAGCCTCCAGAATTTCTGGGATTATAGGTGTGAGCCACCGTGCCTGGCCAGAAGCTCTTGTTGGCTGAAAGGACTAAAAGAGGTCAGGAGGGCCACGCTGGAAAAGGAAAAACCCCTCTTCTTCTACTGGATTTCTTAGTGCAGAATTGTTTGGTACACAAGGTTGAGCTTTTGTCTGCCTTTCAGCTTAGACTGATGACAACCTGTAATGATTTGAGAAGTGGAGCACAGGGTTCAGTGATGCGTGAGTGATGACCACGTCTGTGAATTAAACCCAGCAAGTCGTCATTTTCCACATACACTCAAGAGTTATTCTTTTTTTCTGAAGACAAGTCTCACTCTGTCGCCCAGGCCATGTCACAGCTCACCGCAGCCTCCAACTCCCAGGCTCAAGCCATCCTCCGGCCTCAGCTTCCTGAGGAGCTGGCGCTACAGGTGTGGACCCAGTTCAAGTTTTTATTTTTATTTTGTAGAGATAGAATCTCACTATGTTGCCCAGGGTAGTCTTGACCTTCTGGCCTCAAAGGGTCCTCCTGCCTCAGCCTCTCAAAGTGCTGGGGTTATAGGCATGAGCTACCATAAGAGTTGTTCTTTTTCTTTTCTTTCTTTTTTTTTTT
>NW_016107348.1:1541673-1568232 GCF_001604975.1 Cebus imitator | reverse complement strand
GAGACAGAGTCTCTGTCTCGATTCTCCTGCCTCAGACTCCTAAGTAGCTGGGATTACCAGCACCCACCACCAAGCCCAGCTAATTTTTGTATTTTTAGTAGAGACGGGGTTTCACTGTGTTGGCCAGGCTGGTCTTGAACTCCTGATCTCAGGTGATCCACCCTCCTCGACCTCCCAAAATGCTGGGATTACAGGCGTGAGCCACAGGGCCCAGCCAAGTTATTCTTTATTAAAGTTATTCTACAAAGCCTCGTCCACATCTCCTTGGATTCGCTACTGGGCATGAGGGTCTTTCCCCTCTACAGTTTCTTTATCACCCAGACCTGCCAGCCTAGAAGGACAGCCATTTACACTCAGTCAAATAGGCATTCCTTTTCTTCTGAGGGTAAGACACAACAGAACAGGTAAAAGTGGTGTGCTCACCGTGGCGGGAGTGAGACAAACCAGGCATAAACCCCAGAGACTGCTGCCAGGATACTGGGCTGCTGGGTGCCAGAGGTCACAGAGCCATGGAAAGGGTTTCACAAATGACTAATTCGTTTTGTTTTATTTGTCTTTGTAGAAGGATTGCCTCGCCAAACTCACTACAGTTCAAATAGCTTTTCTCTCTGATTCCTGTACCACATTTTATATTAATTTCTCACATGATCCCTTTCGATGGGCAGAGGGAATGAGGGATGCAAGTCTAGACCCTTCCCTGTATTCAGGGCCACATCCAAGCACCAGACCTCCCCACGGGAGCAGCTGAGGCCTCTGCTGCCACAGCATCTTAATTCATCTTCCTCTTTCAATCCGCTCTTGCCCACACCTTTAAAGGTGTTGTTTCTGGTAGCATCTCCCAATACAATTCCTGAGCAGTAAAGTGGTAAAAACAGATTTCATTCAGGAACTCTCGTAACCGGGAGAAAGAGGCCTCAGTATAGAACAGGACTTAGTTTTGAACACAACAAGGACAAGTGGGGAATTTATAGGCCAGGAACAGGGTGTGGGTTCAGTGGGTGGAAAATCACTAAGATGAAAAAAAATCAGGGGTAAGGGAATCTGGCTATACTGACTCAACAAGATTCTTGCTGAAGGCTGACAAGGTGATCAGATACTGCCTGGGAGATGGTAGGGGGATGAGGAATTTGATTTGGTGTCAAGGGTGATCAGGTAAGGAGAGAAGTAGATTCTCTCTGAACTGAATTCACAGGATTCTTGCTAAACTGCGACTCTGAAAAGAAAGGACACTGAAGCCCAAGGTCAAAGTCTAGTTGAAGAAAGGGGTTAGAGAAGCCTTACTAAAGTCTAGTCAAAGAGAGAGTATTTGTCACATGTATGTTTCTTGGGGAAACTGACCTATGATGCCAACGTAGAAACATCGGTCAACTCTGTTTGACTAGGCACAAAAATGTGTGCATGTGCACGCACACAGAATTCTATCTATTCTTATTGTCATCGTTTGATTATTTTAAAAGATATTTTAAGTCCAATAAAGAATCACAATTTCAAAATAAATTTAAATGCTTTGAATTAAGTAAGCATAGTTTAAAAACAAAATCACTGATTAAAGATTTCTTAGGACATAAAAAGTATGAAGCATAAAAGAAAAAGTTGATAAATTGGACTTTATCAAAACTTAAAATTCTACTCATTGAATGTCACTCAAAGACAAGCTAAAGATTAAGAGAAAAATATATGACAAAAATGTATCCGATAAAGGACTTGTGTCTAGAATATGTAAAGCACTCTCACAAAACAATAAGAATAAAAACAGCCCAGTTTGTTAAATGAACAAAAGATCCCTTCATTAAAGAAGAGACATGGGTGGCAAATAAGCCCATAAAAATATGCTAAACATCATTAATTATTAAGGAAATACAAATTAAAACCACAATAAAATATTGCTACACACCCATTAAAAGGGCAAAACAAACAAACAAACATTGATAATCTGAGTACTGACACAGATGTGGAGTAACTTGGATTGTCCTACATTGCTGATAGGAATACAAAATGGTACAGCAACTGGAAAAGAGTTTGGCAGTTTTTTATAAGGTTAAATAGGCATTTACCCTACGACCCAGCAATCCTGCTCCTTACTATTCACCCAAGAGAAATAAAAGCATGTGTCCACACAAAGACCTGTACACAAATGTTTATAGCAGCTGTTCTTACATTGCTACAAAAGAAATACTTGAGGCTGGGTAATTTATAAAGAAAAAAGGCTTCACTGGTTCATGGTTCTGCAGGCTATACAAGCATAGTGCTGGCATCTACTTGGCTCCCAGTGAGGCTTCAGGGAGCTTCTACTCATGGCGGAAGACAAAGGGGCAGCCAGCAACTCACATGGCAAAAATGGAAGCAAGAGGTTTTGGCTGGTGGGGAGGTGCTATACTTTACAACAACTAGATCTCATGAAAACTCACTCACTATCTCAAGGACAGCATCAAGCCAGGAGGGATCTCCTCCTGTGACCCAAACACCTCCCCCCAGGCCCTACCTCCAGCATTGGGGATTACAATTCAGCATGAGATTTGGTGGGCTGGCTATGGTGGGTGGCTCACACTTATAATCTCAGCCCTTTGGAAGGCTGAGGAGGGAGGATTTGCTTGCAGCCAGGAGTTCAAGACCAGCCTGAGCAACATAGCAAGACTCCTGTCTCTACCAAAAATACATACACAAAAAAAATTAACTGGGCATGGTGGCGCACACCTGTAGTCCTAACTACTTGGGGGGGCTGAGGTGGGAGGATTGCCTGAGGCTAGGAGCTGGGGGCTGCAGTGAGCTAGGATTGTGCCACTGTACTCTAGCCTGGACAACAAAGCAAGACCTTATCTCTAAAAACAAAACAGGCCAAGCTCAGTGATTCACGCCTATAATCCAGCACTCTGGGAGGCCGACAAGGGCGGATCACCTGAGGTCAGGAGTTCAAGACCAGCCTGGTCAACATGGTGAAACCCCACCTCTACTAAAAATATAAAAGTTAGCTGGGTGTGGTAGCAGGTGCCTGTAATCTCAGCTCCTCTGGAGGCTGAGGCAGGAGGATGACATGAACCTGGGAGGTGGAGGTTGCAGTAAACCGAGATCATGTCATTGCACTCCAGCCTGGGGAATAAGAGTGAGACTTCATCTCAAAAGCAAAACGAAACAAACAAAAACCACCTCAATGCATTATCTTTATCCTTGCTCATTTACTAATTTTATTGACTGTGCCACAGACTAGGGAAAACTTCATCAAATACGGCTCTGGCCTGTAGCTAGAAAGGGAATGAGGGAGAGCAGGCAGAGGTTACAGGACTAAAGGAGAGTTTCCTAGACAGGCGGAGTCTGGGGCATGTGTTTAGGTGAAGGGAATGAGTTAATTTTGAGGGGAGAGACCAAAGTTACTGGAAAGACGAGAGCTGACTGACAGATAAGAACACTAATCGGAATTCTTGGTGGCAAACAACAGAAACCCAATTCAAACAACCTTAAGCCAAAAGAGACATTTTTGGCTCACATAACTGAAAACTCCAAGGCTTTAAAAACAATGTTGTCAGTGCTCTAGCTCTGTATTTCTTGGCGTCATTAGCCTCTCCTTGGCTTTGTTCTCAGGCAGGCACACCCTGTGTAAGATGGTTAGGCTTATATTGGGCAGATAGCTGCAATCCCAAAGAAAATAATGCAACTGACTCCCCCCACCAGAGCCATATCCGCCCTTGAAACAGACTGTAATTGGCCTTGTTTGGGACATGGGCCAAAGCATGCTACGGAGGCAAAGTCATATTATTGGCAACCCAAAGCACATGGAAAGTGGAAGCGGGAATTAGGAAAAGAAGGAATGCCCTGAAGACAGAAAAGGAAAATGACAGTAGGTGTTTGTCACAGACCTACAGATGGGGAGGAGGATGAAATTCAAAGGAAAAATTCAAAGGTCAGATCCTAGGGGATCACTTTTATGACAGTAATTTTTTTTTTTTGAGACGGAGTTTTGTTCTTGTTGCCCAGGCTGGAGTACAATGGCATGATCTCGGCTCACTGCAACCTCTGCATTCCGGGTTCAAGTGATTCTCCTGCCTCAGCCTCCCAAGTAGCTGGCATTACAGGCATGTGCCACCATGCCTGGCTAAGTTTTTTGTATTTTTAGTAGAGACAGGGTTTCTCCATGTTGGTCAGGCTGGTCTCGAAATCCCGACTCTTAGGAGATCCTCCTGGCTCAGCTTCCCAAAGTGCTGGGATTACAGGCGTAAGCCACCTCGCCCAGCTGACAGTGAATTTTTTTTAACTTGACTGAGGTAAGGGTTGGCCAGGTACCTGTTAAAAATGTAATTTCTGGGTGTGTCTGTGAGGGCATTTTGGGAATAGGTAAGCATTTCAATTGGTGACAGAGTGACCTCCTCTCCCACTAATGTGTGCAGGCATCATCTGATCCTTTGAGGGCCCAAATAGAACAAAAGGTGGAGGAAGGGTACATTTACTCTGTCTCTTCTTGAGCTGGGACATCCAACTCCTGCTGTTGGACATCAGTGCTCCTGGTTCTCAGGGCTTTGAAATCTAGCGCTTACAGCAGTGGCCCCCCGGGGTTCTCCGGCCTTTAGCCTGGGCCTGGGAGATGTACCATCGGCTCCCCTGGTTCCCAGGCCTTCAGACCCAGAATGTATTAGACTTGCTTCTCCAGCTTGCAAACAGCAGAAATTCTCGGCCTCCATAACTGTATACTTATATACAATTGTGTGTGTGTGTGTGTATATATATATATATATATATATATATACATAATTGTATATCTTGGCCTCCAACATATATACATATGAGAATTAGCTCACACAATTATGGAGCTAATTCACACACACACACACACACACACACACACACATATATATAAATTCCAAAAATTATTTTATATATATATATATGTATATCTCCTATTGGTTCTGTTTCTTTGGTAAATTCGAATATACCTTCTCATGATCTCATGCGAATACCGGTAGGAATGAGCTAATGTAACCGTAGTAAGTTCATTGCCCACTGCGCACAGCATGTCAGTACGCTGAGATTCCGAGTTGCAGCATACGAAGAGGTTTAATCGTAAGGCCACCGAACAAAGAGAGGGGAGGAAACCTCAACTCCATCTCCCCAGGGAGTTTAGGGCTAGGGTTTTTAAGGGTTTTGGAGTGGACCGAAGCATGATCGTTGACTGGTCCAGGAGTGCAGGGTGAAGTCTCGGGATGCAGAGATGAAGCAACTCGATTCTCATGTTGAAATGATTCCTCTGTGAGGGTCGTTAAACTGGCTGTTAGCTGTTCCCCTGGAATTCAGGATCTGCTTAAACAACTCTTAAACGAAAGCCTTATGATTCTAATATCAGAAATTCTATCTACCAGCCCAGTGGGGATATAAATGGTTAATATCTCGTGTTATGTGACTTTCGGTTACAAGTAAGTGACTCAACGTGCAGCCTGATGAATGCTTAATTACAGCTCTATTTCTGTCCAGAATTCTTGTTAACTCTGGAAGGATGGCTTCGGTAAGGCTGGATGAAATGGAGAAAGGCCAGATGGTTTTACTGGGGAGAGCGAATGTGGTCAGGAAAATGAGGCCATGCAGGGCTGTTAGCCCCTATTTTCTCTACCAAGTAAGAGGTAAGGTCATTTTCTGAGAGTGAATGAGGAAAAGTAGAAGAACTAGGGGACTTGAAAGAGTGGTGAAAGGTTTAGAAGGGGAGGTGCTGGGGAAGGGACGCACAGGGAGCAACAAGATTGCTAGAGGGCACTGAGGTTATCTAAGTAGGAACACACAAGGAGGCATGAACGCTGGATTTCATTTCCATGTATACTCTTAGTGCTGTGGTCTTTGACATGTCGTGGCATTGAGGTTGGTGATAAAACATTCTACTCACCGCTCAAGGCAAAGGTACAATATATTCTCCATCAGACTGTACCCCTATCTCACACTCCTCCAAGCTTCACGGCATTTGGGGCCACTCGAGAGAGCCCTTATCATATTTACGTAGTACTAAAGTATCCTGCCAGCCACACTGATCAGGTTCCTGAACTTGGAGACTGACTTTGTATGGTAAGTCCAAGTACTGATGACTGGAGTTTCTTTGGAAAGCAAGTAGTAAAAGTTGGGATGGAGATGGATTTACTCTAAAATGTATCTGAATCTATTTAGTTCTTGGGATTAGGCAGCAAAAAATTTAAGATTGAGTTTGATTAGTGAGGACAATACGTGTGTGTGTGTGCATGTGTGCCTATTAACTTGCCTGCAGTACTGTGCTCTCTTGAAGGCAGACCTCTTGTCTGACTAATCATCATGTTTGCACAAGTCCCAACGTGGTGCTTTCCATGTGGTGGGTGCTAAATATTTATTGAATGAATAAATAAAAACTTCCAGGCCAGGCACAGTGGCTCTTTGGGAAGCCAAGGTGGGAGGATCGTTTGAGCCCATGAGTTCCAGAACAGCCTGGGCAACATAGCGACTCCTATTAAAATTTTTTTAAAAATTAGTCAGGTGTGGTGCTGCACACCTGTAATCCCAGACACTCAGGAGGCTGAGGCAGGAAGATTGTTTTAGCCTAGGAATTCGAGCTTGAAGTGCTATGATCATGCCATTGCACTCCAGCTAGGTGATAGAGCAAGACCCTGTCTCAAAAAAAAAAAAGAAAAAAGAAAAAAAGAAAGGAAAGAAAAACTTCCAGGTTTCCTTTTCCCACTTTTCTTTGTTCCTCCTAAACTTTACTGTCCCATTAAGATAATTTAAGGTGAAACCAAAATAATAATTTTAAAGAGCTGCTCTTGTAACTGGGACTGGTTCCAAGTGCAATTATAATCACGTGCTTTCATTTTCCATTTCTGCCCCTCCTATCAGAGGAAACCTGAATCAATTTCAAGAGATGAATTCCACTGCTTGTGTGAAATGTTCTGGCTTGTAGTCAAATGGACGTTGCAGGAGTATATAAAAATGACTTTGTTTTCCACACACATGAATTCATTTAGGCAGTACACAGTTTTCATTTCTTATTACCTTTTGGGAGGGTAGAGGATTAGGGAATTTAAAGGTAGCATTTTTGTATGAAAACTGCTGAATAAGGAATACCTAAGTAGTAAACAACTGGCTGAACCACCTTCGCGCTTCTGAGATAAGGGAGCACATTGTTTATTGTGCCTGAAACCTGTTTCCAATACAAGGATTATGCCTGCTTTGCTTCAGAAGGAACAATAATAGCATGCAGCCTTGAACATACACGTACAGCTCTGCTCCTTGTTCTTCATTTGTAACTGTATCCTTAGACAAGGCTGAATCTCCTCGGCTCTAACAAAAAGACTAAAAGGTTCTGATAATGGCTGAAATGTCTTAGTTTCTGCATGTTTATGTGTCCATTAGGCATTAACACTGAGTTGTGTTTAATAAATATTCATTGAGGGAGTGGAGGAGTAAAGAAACAGACTCTGCTGGTAGAGAATAAAACATGTTTTTAGGAGGAAGCAGAGACTTTAGACTCTATCCTGCCCAAGCTGGAGTGGATCGGTGCAATCATGGCTCCCTGCAGTCTTGAACTCCTGCATTCAAGCAATCCTCTCTCATAGCTAGGACTACAGGCATGCACCACTAATGTTTAAATAATTTTTGTAGAGATATTTATGTTGCCCACGCTGGTCTCAAACTATTGGGCACAGTGATCCTCCCACCTTGGACTCCCAAAGTGCTGGGATTACAAGCATGAGCCACTGTGTTCAACCTAGACTTTTTCATTTTATTTTAATTTTTTGAGATGGAGTTTTGCTCTTGTTGCCTGGACTGGAGTGCCATGGGACAATCTTGGCTCCCTGCAACCTCTGCCTTGTGGGTTCAAACGATCCTCCTGCCTCAGCCTCCCAAGTAGCTGGGACTACAGGCATGTGCCACCATGACCAGCTAATTTTGTATTTTTAGTAGAGACAGGGTTTCACCCTGATGGTCAGACTGGTCTCGAACTCTCGACGTCAGGTAATAAATCTACCTCGGCCTCCCAGATTGCTGGAATTACAGGCATGAGCCACTGCACCCAGCCAAGACTCTATTGTTTGTAAGTACCCTAGAAATGTGTTCATAGACTCAAGAATTTGGAGGAAGAGAAGAAATACACACCTTCAATGATAGACTTAGGATGAAGGTTAATCAGCTCCAAAGTGGGTGCATCCACATTTCAATTCAAATCAGCCATAAATGTTATCTAAGTAGGAATGCACAAGGACGCATGAACATTGGATTTAATTTCCCTTTGTACTATTAGTGCTGTGGTCTTTGACATGTCATGCAATTCTCCTGAGCCTGTTTCCCCATATAAATGTCATATAAACATGTGTAGGATTGAGCCTGGCTTATTTATTTACCCAACAAATATTCATGTGCCAGTCATATGGGATAAAAAAGCAAAAAGAAGACAAGATCCCAGCCTTTGAAGAGCTTATAGTATAGTGGGAAAGATATACAAATACATGAGTACTGAGGTAATTATGGGTGGTGTAATCGGGCAGTAAAAAGAAGAATGCCTGAATCAGACTGGGGAACCCAGGAAATCTTCCTTGGGTAGGCAATGCTCACACTGAGAGCTGAAGAAGCAGGAATTAGACAAATATGGGACAGGCATTTCAGACCAAACGGGCAGCTGTGCAGAGGCAGAGTGGCATGCATCAGCTGACTTTTTCAGGAACTGTTACCCATAGTTCAGTACCACTGGACTGGATCAAAGGTTGTGTGGCGGGGAGAGATAGCTCATGGGGCAGGAGAGCCAGGCAGAGGCCAGAGCCTGACCAGCCTCGGGTGCTATGCTTAAAGAGAGTGAACTTTACAACCAAAAGTACGGGGAAACCCCTTTACCACCAAAGGTACGGGGAAACCCAGGAGTCTGAAGGAGGCATAGGTAAAAATTAGATTTTTCACCAGGAGCACTCTGGGCACAAGGTGGGGACAATACTGTAGTGGGGACAGCCTGGAGGTAGGAGGTCCAGTTTAAGGCCCCTTTGATAATCCAGACCAGCAAAAAAAAATGAGTCTTAGCTGAAGTCATGGGGATGGGGAGGAGGAGATTTGCAGGGATGGCATTCACAGGGCAGGGGGAGAGGACAGGCAGTGAAGGAAATGAAAGAGTCTAAGATGATTCTCATCCAAGTAGATGGATGACATTGCCATTCACAGAGGTGGCGATCACAGGAGGAGGGGCAGGTCTGGGAGGGGAGTGGGTGGGGAAGCACGATGCTTTCCATTCGTGGCAGGTTTGGTTTCACTGTGAGTCATTTGTGCAGAGGTGTCCAGGAGACAATCGGCTATATGGGTCTGGACTAGAAGTATGGATAGGAAATAGTAGCCAAGACTGCTAGTTGTCCCCTAATATTTGTTTCTTCTTATTTCATGGTAATAGGATTCCTTCCCTCCCTTCCCGTTTTTTTATAGGGGGCAGGGTGCATGGCCACCTGGAATTAAAACTACATTTCCCCGCTTCACTTGCAACTGAATATGGTCCTCTGACTAAGGCATGTATGACTAAGACTGAGTATGGTCATATGACTAAGACAATGAGAAGTTCTGGAAACCTTAATTAAGCTTCAGCCCACGTGTACTCTGTGCTCCTTCATCTCCCTCTGTCGCTTCTGCCATTTGCCTTCCTGGAAGATAAATGCCACCATCTTGGACAATACAGATGAGACCACTGAAAGAAGACAAGAGAGAAGGGTCCTGGGCAGGGGTCATCACATTGCCCTACTGCAGAAGGAACCACTCACGCTGTCCCTGGGAATCGCGCTTCCTAGAGCTGCTCAGCACTCAGCCCGTGAGGCCGTAAAGGGGGACCCAGAGAGAGGGTCTCAGACCTCACAGAGCTTCTGGACTGTTTACACAGACATTATCCGAGAAAGAAAAAAACATTCTAAAACTTAGCTTTTGCTTAAGCTTTTAAGCCCCCAGTATTTTAGTTTTCTTTTCTTCCTGCAGCAAAATGTAATCCTAAGGCACACAGGGAGCCACCAGCCTACGGGAGGATGTTGAAACCACAGTAAAGGATCAGGTCAGCTGAGGACCCTGTAGAGAGAGACGGCAAAGGACGATGCCAGGAGGTAGGGGCAGGCACTTGAAGGGGCCCTCACACTCCTTCCTTTGGCCATTGGGAAATGTTCCTTTAGCATTTGCTCTTTGCTTCCTCACCCAGCCTCTGGAATGAGAATGTCTTCTCTACGCTAAAACATCACCATTAAGTCACAGGCTTCTTTAGCCTAACCTTAAAGAATCACGGTTGGCTGTGGGGTGAGAAGAGCAGCAGCATTGAGTTTTACGGCTTTCTTGAGATAACATTTACATACTAAATAATTCACCCATTCAAGTGTATGATTCAATGTTTTTGACTATTTTCATGGAGCTATTCAGCCATCACCACAATCTAATTTTAGAGCATTTTTGCCTGCAAAAAGAAATGGCATTCAATTACTCACCAGCAGCCACTCCGCATTCCACAGCAATGATTTTTAACTATGCCATTGTTGATTCCTTCTGAATCAAAACTAAACCAACTAGGGAAACCAATTGCCTTGGGTGTAGAAAAGCAGAGAATGATAAAGCTGAGGAGACTGAGGTTCAGAGAGGTTCAGTTACCTGCCCAAGGGGACCCACAGAGTGGCAGAACCAGGCACCCTGGCTTTCCCTCCAGTGCCCTTTCACTTTCTGAATGGGAATCCCATAAGTACTTTTTGAATGAAAGTTACAGAATACCACGGTAGAAAAATTATCTTTTTCTCTCTTTAACTTTTCATTTAGAAATAATTTCAAACTTACAAAAAATTGCAAGAATGCTACAAAAAAAACTCCCATATGCCCATCACCTAAATTCCTTAATTGTTAACATTTTACCACATTTGTCTTTCAATCTTTCCCTGTATTTTTAGACATTATTGTTCTGAACAATTTGAGGCAGGTGCAGACATAATGTCTCATTGTCTCTTAATACTTTATTGCGCATTTTCTAAAAGCAGGACATTCTCCTACATAACTAAGTAGAAACATTGACACAATGTTACCATTTATTCACAAATAACCTTCCAATTTTACTTTCTGTCCTGATAATATCCTTGATGGGTCCAGAATGCAGTTGAGGGTTGGTTGTTGGAAGCAATTAATTTGGAACAGTTCCTCAGCCTTTCCTTGCCCTGCATGCCTTTGACGTTTTCAAAGGGTACAGCCAGTTATCTGTAGAATACTCCCCAGTTCGGGTTTGTCGGATGCTGCCTCATGATTAGCTTTAGGTCATGCAATTTTGGCAGGAACACCACGCAAAGCAATGTTTTGTTCTCAGTCTATCATATCAAGGGTACACGATGTCAGTTTGTCCCATTACTGGTGACGTTAAATTAAAAAGGAGTAATAACAGTTAAGCATTTTGTTGGAAGATAACTGAGATGATGTAAATATCCTGTTTCTCATCAAACTGTCATCCACTAGTTTTTGCATCCGTTGATGATTCTTGTCTAAATTAATTTTCATTTTGATGGTTGCCAAATGGTGATATTCTAATTCCATTTCTCTTTCTTTCTTTCCTCTCTCTCGCCTTTTTTTTGAGACAGGATCTTGCTCTGTTGCCCAGGCTGGAGTGCAGTGGCACAATCACAGCTCACTGCAACCTGAACGTCTTACGCTCAAGCAATTCTCCAACCTCAGCCTCCTGAATAGCTAGGACTACAGGCACACACTGCCATGCCCAGCTAATTTTGTGGTTTTTTTTTTTTTTTTTTTGGTAGAGACAGGGTTTTACCGTGTTGGTCAGGTTGAGGTCCAGCTCCTGACCTCAGGTGATCCACCTGCCTTGGCCTCCCAAAGTGCTGGCACTATAGGCATGAGCCACCGCGCCCGGCTTTTATTCTTGATATTCCCTTTGCTTCTTGATTGCCCTCACTTTGGCCTGTGGAAGTCTCTTCAAGCTGGTCCCTGTGTCCTCTTCCATCCTGAGCATCATCCCCCTTTCTGGCTCAAGAAGATGCTTCAGGCTCATCTTGGACATTCTCTGCCCAGCCTGTATATTAGCCTCCTTTGACTGCCATCTCAAATTACCACAGATTTGGAAATGACAGAAACTATTCCCTTACAAGAGTTCTGAAACCAGTGTCGCCGGGCTGAAATGAGGTACTGGAAGGACCACACTCCCTCCGGAGCCTCTGGGGGACGCTCTCTCTCCTGCCCTTCCAGTCTGGGGTAACTGCTGGCACTCCTAGACTTGTAACTGAATCCCTGCCTCCATTGTCAAGCTGTCCCCTCTTCTGTCCATAATCTTCCCCTGTCGCTCTCTTAAAAGGATGCTTGTGATGGCATTTAGGACCCACCTGGCTAATCCAGGATAATCTCCTCATTTAAAAATCTTTCACTTAATCACATCTGCAAAAATCCTTTTTCCAAATAAGGTAATATTTACAGGTTCCAGGTGTTAAGATGTAGATTTCTTCGAGTGGGCCAGTTTTAAGCCGACCGCATCCTGGAATCAGCCATTTCTTGATGGACTCCTACTTTCTTTTAATAAAGAATAATATCTAGAAGCCATGATGTGGATGCTAGGTATGCTCACTGCTATTTGGGTGTCTTCACTTTCAGGCACTCTGTGCAGATAGAGCTAGGAAATTAGGTAGATAGGTAGATAGATATGTCTATGTATGTATGTATATGTGTATCTCTATATATGTATATATTTGTATATACACACACAATACACATGAATCTTTGTTATATATTTACGTTAAAAACCAGTAGTTCACACCAATACTTTCAGTTCTACCAACAGCACAGCTTTTCCTCTAGCCTTCTTTCGTTCTGTATTTGTAACTCAAATATAGATCTCTCCAACAGTGAGAGGCCTGGCCCTCCTCATTCTCAATATGTTTACTTATTCGCTCAATTCCCCTGTAACCAGTCTCCTAATCATACCAGCTAAATCTACTCAGCCCTGTTACTGCCAACTGCACCAACTTTAGGGGATGAATCCCATCAGCCCTAGGAAAGGGAAGGGCAAAGAAACCTTTTAATAGAAAAAGAGGCACAATGTGATTTTGTTAGAGAAATAGAAATGTCAGTGTTGAAGATAAAGCTTTCTTCCACTAAGCTCAAAGCACCTTCATTTGCGAGCTCACATTTGTGATGCTCGGAGACAGGGCCTTAAGTCCCAGGAATGAAAGAATGACTTTTATAATCCAACATCCTCAAGAGCTTCCCTCTAAAGGCTTCAAGATGACGATGAAAGGTTCAGAAATTCCCCACCACAGCATACATGCACACATTTCATGCTGCATTTTCTCGTCCTTCAAAAAATGGGCATTGCCAGACATGCTGAATCTCAAATTGCTTATAGACAGACGATTTTTTCATTTGAATGAACACCTTTATGCTTAAAAACCTTAGAAGACCCTGGGGGGAGCAATTTCAACATCCATGCAGAGACAATCACAGATGATTTTGCCCCTCACTAACTCTCTCTGATGTTATTAATGGGAAGAAGGGTGGAGTTCAGCATTGCCACCTAAATTACCCTAGACAAATGCCAGATTTCTAGTTCTATTGTGTAGCATCGTTGTTTACAACAACACCTAACGTGGTTTTCCCATGGGAAAGTTGAGGTGAGGCGTGAAGGCTGGGGCGGCAGCAGAGGGCAATCAGTGGATTCAAGACATTTGGGTGCCTCTTAGGGACAGAGTTCTCCCTGCTCTCTGGATTTAAGAGCTGCTCTTTGCTCTCTAATGAGAAACAAAGTTGGGGGTGGGGATCCCTATCTTAGCTGTTGCAATCCCTGGGCTGCTTCAACGTTAATAACATTCCAAAAATGCAACAGACTTTGTTTTTGCTGCTACCGCGTATGCCAGGCATCTGGGGTGAGAGGAGGAAAATGGAAACCTGAAAGCGTGTGAAACTGGAATGATCGAGGTAGCTTTTGGTAACAGGGACTGGGGCTAATTTTTCGGTGTTGATGACAAAGGTTCAGGAATCAAAGGGAGAAAAAAAGGAAAAAAAAATCTCTGCTTACTACACATCGTTGTTCTAAAAAGACAGATATGTGGACAAAGAGGAAATGACAAGGCAGATTTGCAATAACGGAGCCTTTTTTACAGGGTCTGTGTTTGTGGTGTGACCATAAAACAAAGAGAATTTTAATCCCTTCAAAGTGGCCACCCAGCCAATCTGTGCACAATTCTAAGGAGAATGTGGTCATTGAGAACATTTTGGAAACAGTTTTTGGAGTGAGCTTCAGAGTCACTTAATGAACCACATAAAATTTTAGGATAGTGACAATGGCAGCAATTTTTTTCTCACTAAAACTAGAACGGCCAGCCATTTATTATCCACTTCTCTTAATTTGACTATAAAATACATGAGATTCTAAAAAAAAAAAAAATCATCCTAAAAGATCTCTGGGGGAAAGACATATCATTAGTGATAGTTACAATCTTGAAAACTACTTACTGAGCTTTCTGAGATGTGCAGACATTTTGCATTCATTTTTTTGTATCTTTTTTCTCCTTTTACCGTTGAAGAAACAGAGGCTCAGGAAGAAGTTAAACAACTAGGTCAAGGAGGCAACAGGTGAACTGTGGCAGAACGTGATTTGCATCCAGGTTCACCTGCCTCCAAAGCTTACACTCCTTTTCCTGTGCTCCACTAAATGAGTACCTCTCAAGCTTTGGAGCCACAGAATAAGCCCTAGAAGCACGTGTTGGCCCCAAAAGTGGCCATTTCAAAGGCACGATGCTCCTTTGCTTGCAAAAATTCTTGTTTGATTTGTTTAAAGTCTATTGTTTAATTGGTCCCATCTCATTTTATTTCCACATAGAAAATGTTTACAACTGAAATAATGGAAAGTTATCCGGGAGCGAACGTGGCAAATGTTAACATTACCATTTGGAACAATGAGTCTCAGGAACCGGAGGTGGGAGGGGTGCTTATGCTCACCCACAGAATCTCCAGGGCAATGGCTGGGGGCCTGGTCTGAAAACAAAGCAGCGCTTTCTTCTCGTGCTTTTGTGTCCCCTGATATTTAATTTATTTTGAATGTCAGAAAATGAAAGAAGGGCGTGAGACGTTTTAAAATTTATTAAAAGGCACAGGTTTTCAAAAGCTTGTAAAATACTATACAAGAAGACATCCATTTCAATATTATACATATCTTAGCCTTGGTACAAGAAAACACTGGTAAAAGCTAGAGGTACAGAAGTCAAAGAAAACATACCTTTCAATGCCCATTGTTTAATAATTCAATGCAAACCTTCCTTATTATGCCTCTAAAAAAATCACTATTGTTCTGAGAGGAGAGCTGGGAAGAGGCTGCAGCAGCCTCTGGGCACTGAAGACGCAGCTTGTGAAGTTCCAGAAACGGAAGACAGAAGACGTTCAAACCTGTTCTCTTGTCCTGACTGCAGCCCTGGTGGTGAGAGACAGACACCATTGAGCATCTGCTCAATGGCAGTTGTGGATGGCGGGGGATTTTTTCTGAACAGGTTTGTAGCTGCTGTGTAAACAGCTGGGTTTACGAAATTGCTCCATTTGTACTAGCCTATTGTTTGATTAAAGAATTTGAGCGTGTGGCCTTGCGCCTCAAGAAGGCCAGAGGGGTTGCTTATTGGCTGGGTGAAATGCTACCTTTAAAAAGCACTGTAATCTCTTCTCAGCCTTTTGGCTAAGATCAAGAGTAAAGGGTACTATGTGTTCAGGGACTTCAATCTCACCCTCATTCTGCTTATTTCTGTCCCACTCTTCCTTTGTATTCTTCTTACTTTTTATTACCTGTGTCTAGATGGTAAGAGTCATAGGCTCCAGGGACCGTGTCTGTTTTATTCACCAGTGTACGCTCTGCACATAGCATAGGACTTGGCACATGGTAGGTACTCAGTGAATGAGCAAAGCAAATTCTCTTGCTGTATTTTGCTCGGGGCTCTGTGCTGGTCATTGTCCAGACTTTCTTCGAGTTCATTGGGTTGAATTCCAAATGAAGCAGGAGAGTCCGTTTTTAATGATGCGTGGACAGGTTGCCACCGCCAGGCCCTTCTTTTCACCATTTGGAAAGCAAACCACTGCTACCCGCTTCTGCCGCTGTCAACAGTATCCTCCCCAGCCTGTTAGAAAGAAATTGGCACTTTGATACATTATTCTTGAAGTCTCCATCAATCCTTCCTATGGAAATGCAAAATCTGGATTATCTCTACGGCTAAATGTCTGGGGCTTGGACTCCTTGGGGTGGAAGCCAGGAAGGGATGGAGCCCTGGCCAGTGGCCAGTGTCATCAGTATAGGCTACAGAGACAGCTCTCCAGAGGGGGTCTTCGGTCCAAGCCAAGAGGACTGCCACTGGATGGGTCTGAAAGGAGACCAGCTGCAAAATGGAAATGAGTGTGTTGTAAGCAGACAAGGGGTGGGCCAGGAAAGCCACAGCAGAAGCGAGGCTGAAGTAGGAGGAGTTAGCACAAGACAAGGTCATTGAAGGACAAGGAACCCTTCTGGGCAAATCCCATCCATGCCACCAAACACAGAACAGGTCCTCCAGTCATATTTTCCGGGCTATAAAATATCCAACACTATAAGGAGGGCATTTAAAGGAGAAGATTTAGACAAGAAGAACTGAGGCCACTGGGAACAGAGCGAGGGCATAGGACAACAGTTCTCATTAGAACTTTAGAATCACCTGGGAACATTTGAGACCCATGGATGCCAGAGCCTACCCCTGGAGATCCTGATTTAATTGGTCTGCAGTGGGGCTGAAACATCAGTGGGTTTACAAGCTCCCCAGGTGATTCTTTTTTTTTTTTCTTTTTACTACAATCAGAAGAAAACATATTTTAATTTAATTTGGACTTAAACTTTTTTTTTTTGAGATGGAGTCTCACTCTGTCACCCAGGCCAGAGTACAATGGCGCAGTCTTGGCTCACTGCAACCTCCGCCTCCCGGGTTCAAGCAATTCTTCTGCCTTAGCCTCCTGAATAGCTGAGATTACAGGTGTCCACCACCACACCCGGCTAATTTTTGCGTTTTTAGTAGAGACGGGGTTTCATCATGTTGGCCAGGCTGGTCTCAATCTCCTGACCTTGTGATCCTCCCGCCTCGGCCTCCCGAAGTGCTGGGATTACAAGCGTGAGCCACCTCGCCCGGCCATTCCCCAGGTGATTCTAATATGCAGCCAGGTGTGAGAAACACTGGCCTAGGAGGTCAAGCAAAGGTAAACATCAAGTGGGGAGAAGATGTTTACCTACTCAGCTCCTTGTGCCACAACTGAGGACTCTCACCTGCTGGCCTAGCTCACCTCAGGCACTGGGACCTAGTCCCAGCCTACTCATAGTTTAGGGACATTTTAAAAAGCTGATTTTAGTGGCTCAGGTGACTGGGCCAATTGGAACAGATGCCTCAGTTTTCTCCTTTTGCTAACCAGACTGTGACCTAAATCAACTTGGAGCCTAAAAGCCTTACGTCGTAAGCGGACGACAGAATTGAATACAACACAGGGGTTTAACTTTAGACTAGTTAAACTAGTCTAGCTAGACTAGGGCTGCCAGCAGCAAATAAGAATACAGACTGCCCGGTTAAATTTTAATTTCAAATAAACCATGATCATTTTTAGTATGTCTTATGAAATATTTAGGACATATTTATCCTTAAAAGTATTCATTTATCTGAAATTCAAATTAACATAGCATCTTGTATTTTATCTGGCAATCCGACTTTAGATTCAAATGCTGTGTTTTAATTTAAGAGCATGGCTAGCTTTTTAGAAAAAAAATGGAAAGGATTGGGTTACTGAAGACACTGAGTTGGGTGGCTGCGGATATCGATTATCCAGCGACATCCACATTCACACCTGCTTTGCCAACATAACGAACAGTGCCCCCCTTCACTCTCTAAAGTGTCTAGTTTGAATGATAAATTATATGGTCATATAAATAAAACAGGACAGAAGAGGGCCCCCCCACCCCACTGGGAATGTCATGTGACCAGCTGGTGACGGTCAGGCCATTGTTAGCTGTCTCTCTACAATAATAATTGGTGGCAGCCAGCTCCAGGAAAAGGCATTCTCCCTACAGAGAGAAGAAGCCTGAAGCTGCTGATCCTCAGCTTCCTGAGAAGATCCCAGGAGTTGGGCCTGCGGGCTCACACATGCCCACTAAGAGTCAAAATGGTGGAGTTTAACTGGTACATGATCTTCCAGCAGCATTCCGCCAGTCAAGGGAAGGATGTTTCAAGTGAGCATAAGTTCATCTCCAGTAAACACTCTGTGTATGCTCACCTCCCAAGTGCTAGCAGGTCACCACACATACGGACAAACCATCCTCAAGGGAGAAGGGATGCAAGGCCCCAGAAGAAACCCCAAGTCAGACCCCACTTGTCCTTCAAGTGGCCCGCTTGGACCTTTTCCAAGTGTCCTTCCTTCCTTCCCACCCTTGTCTAAAGCTTTTTAATAAACTTTCATTCCTGCTCTAAAACTTGCCTGGGTCTCTCCCTCTGCCTTATGCCCCTCAGTGGAATTCTCCTTCTGAGGAAACAAGAATTGAGGTTGCTGCCTGCCCGCATGGATTCCCCACTGCTAACATTTCCATGCACGGTGACCCAGACTGTGAATATTTGGCTATACTCAGTAAGACAAGGTTATACTTGGTAAGTCCTACATAAGAGATCTCTGGTTTTCTTTCTGGAAGCCTGAGGAAACAGCACGTGACCTCCACCCGGGCTGTTACTGTTAAACCCATTATAACTTGCTGACTCACCGTTGTCCTTCTCGGAGTAGACCCCGGCCACCCTAGGGCCTGCAGGAGGCTGGGATGGCAACTCCCCTCTCTGCCATCAGCATGCCCTGCACCCTGCTGGGAGCAGCAAGAGCTATAAACCTTTACCCTCTCTTGGGCTTCAGACTCGTGACTTGCCCACCAGAAGTGAAGACTAAGGGACGTTGCAGTCAAGCTGCTTTCATATTTATCTATAGCTGGTGTCTTTAATCTGCCTGTAAAGGACAACTTGGCTAGAGGAAAAAAACATGTTCTCAGCTTTATCTTTGTGACTAGGAAATAAGTCTAACCAGATGAACACACTCAACACTAAACTGATTCTGCTGTTTTTTCTATTCTGTCACTCTGTCTGTGTCACTCTAACTGTAGTGGCCTGCTCACACATCATGCCTTAGGCATTTCAGAAAATATCAGCCCTGGGCCATGGCCCTGATTCAGATATGTGCCCAGCCTTCCTCCCTGTGCATACCCCATCCATTACCGAATGGCGCGTGTCCCTTGACAGCCTCACTGCATACTCAGCGCCCGATGGCGGCCGCAGGTTTGTCTCCTTGCTTTGATCACCAGGCTTTCTGCTCCGGGTTATCAGATTTGACCCTTTTTCCGACTGTGCCTCTGCTTGACTTAGGTCTTATAGATCCCTGGGTTACAGCATTCGTACAGCTCTAAGAGGCGTAAGAGATAGACCTTCTGTTATCTTTGCTTTCATGGGACCCCTCAGGACGTTATGCCTGAGACCCTGGATACCTTAGTTCCCTGCCTATCACTTAATTGGGATAATCATTCTGCCTAGGTAACATCATTCACAGCACAGCCATATAATTCAAGTGTCCCAGATCTCACCATTCTGGGAGTACCACGTACAGTCATAGTTCTTGTCCAGAACAGCAGTCGGTTCAGTCTTTCCTCCTCTTTCTGTACCTCTCCCCAAAAATGCCTGAGTTACTTCCCTTGTCTGCATATTGGCCTCCACAGAGCTGCCTCCTGAAAAGAAAATAGGAGCTCTGATGAGTACTTGCAAGCCAATCTCCACACACACTGCTTTCCAGACTGACCAGGGAGCCTCGCTGCCACCGCCAAAGTGGATGCCTGGTCTCCTGCTGACACCTGCACAGTCTAGGAAGGCCAAAAAGGAAAAAAGAACTCTCTTTTTTTTTTTTTTTTTTTTTTTTGAGATGGAGTTTCACTCCTGTTACCCAGGTTGGAGTGCAGTGACACAATCTTGGCTCACTGCAACCTCCGTCTCCCAGATTCAAGCGATTCTCTGGCCTCAGCCTCCGGAGTAGCTGGGACTACAGGTGCCTGCCATCACACCCAGCTAATTTTTGTATTATTGGTAGAGTTGGAGTTTCACCACATTGGCCAGGTTGTCTCCAACTCCTGACCTCAGGTGATCTGCCCACCTCGGTCTCTCAAAGTCCTGGGATTACAGGCATGAGCCCCGTGCCAGGCCAGAACTCTAACTTTTTTAAATTAAATTATTATGACCATACCCACTTGCTGGTCTTTGATTTTTCCAGACCAACTTATGTTTTTATCTTCCCACTGAGCTGTAGGGGCACCTACAGCTTCTCACAGATCAGGATGGACAATGACAGAGAAAGTTCTCCCAATCAAGCCTCAGCCAGGCTGAGTACCCAACCACTCCAGGCAAAGCAACTGCTCTGAGCTGCCAGATAACCCAGTGCTGAGGGCTGTCAGCATGTCTAAATCTCCATGGATCTCCTTTCCCCAAATCCCTGCTGTGTACTCCACCCACCTCCTGCAACACCACCTGTTACCCTGGCTGGATTGTTCCGACAGCAAATGCCAGGTCCCTAGTGCCCACTGCATCCTCTGTGGTCATGGAGACTCCCCTCCTTGGCCACTTCTTGCCATATCTGCAGCTGGGGCTGCCACTAAGTATCTGGTCACTACTGTGATTTGGGCTTGGTCTTTCCAAGTACCCTTCAGTCAAATGCCTTCTGAGCACCCCTTCCAACAATGTGCTGGGGTAAAAAACAGCACAGATGGAAGAGAAGAGCATGCTCAAGCAGGAGCAACCACTGAGAAGTGCCGGGGGGAGCACAGCAAATATACCAGATAACCTGGTTCCTGACAACCTTTCTGTGCCCTCTTCTATTATCGCTAATTCACTGAGCCTGGAACACAGTGACCCAAGCCCCACTGTGGGACTGAAAATAGAAAGGCCAATTCAGATTTTCCCTACCCTAAGATGACTTACCATACGAAACCTTTTAAAAATGTAAGCATGGGGTTCTTTGATATTCCTAGAACAAGGTGGATTCAGCAGATATTTAAAACATAATTTAATTCGCTAAAAACTAGACACTTTTAAAACGAGTTTGATTACTATGTAAGTTACTAACTACTATTATTTAATAAGCTGTGAGGTTAGTACTAACCTAATTTGTTGGAGGGCAAAGTTGCAACAGCTTGTAAAATAAGTAAATACTGCTGAACGTTTAGTGAGCTGAACTGAACGTTTCCTCTGCTAACTTAGCCAGTAAAGGTTTAGGTTATAGAAGGTCATTTTTAATGTGTCAACTATATAGATCTATAAAACCATTTCAGTAGTTGCTGGGCCAGAGAAGAGACACATCTTTATTTCTTTGGAACTCTGAGGCATAGACAAAAATCCAAAGGCCAGGTATCTCTAAGTGTAACTTCTAGTGTGTCTTCTCTTTTTCAGACACCCTAGGAGGAACAGCTAAGCAATAGGGTAATGCCACACTGGCCCCTGTGCACTCAAGACTTTGTATGATCCTGGTTCTATGACCTCGCACTCCTGTAGATTCTAACTATCTCCTGCCTGGCACAGTGCCTCCCAGGAACTGCCCCTGCTCTGAAGAGACACACGGTTCTTGTGCTGAGTGCGTGTAGGCTTCATTTTCTGAACGGCTCGAGCTCACCTGCTTTGTCCCTGCACCTCACCCTCGTTCTCTGGATCCCTGTCACCTCCACCCTGGATGCCCTTACACTGTTATTTTGCTTTGCTTCTTCAGCTCATATCCTGAGGAGGCAAAACAGCATTTTGATTCCAATTCTGCCACTTAATAATTCTTGTCAATTTACCCTCTCTCAGCCTGACTTTTTTCCTCTATAATAATAATAATAATCTGTCTTCTCACATGGTGGTTATGAAGGTGAACGGGGACAAAGCAAAGTGCCTGGCGCACAGTAGTCACACGGTCCCTGTGAGCTAGTGTTACTGTTAGTTTGCTCTCCTGAGGTGGCTACAGTTTCAGTCATTCTTTCAGTCTCTTTTGTTTAGCTTCCATTCACAGATTGCTTTGGTAGACTCTTTCTAGGGTAATGTACAACTGAGTCTTCTTGATCCTGCCTTCCACGCCTTTTCATATCCAGTCTTATCTTTGTAGGTTAGGCCAGACACAGGGCTCCTTACAATAAAGGTAGAAGTCAGGACATGTTCTTGAAAGTTCTCAGGTACGCATGTGTGCTAGTCCATTTTCATGCTGCTGATAAAGACATAGCAGAGATTGGGAAGCAAAAGAGGTTTAACTGCACTTACAGTCCACATGGCTGGGGAGGCCTCAGAATCATGGCAGGGGGTGAAAGGCACTTCTTACATGGCGATGGCAAGAGAGAAATGAGGAAGAAGCAAAAGTGGAAACCCCTGATAAACCCATCAGATCTCATGAGACTTATTTGCTATCACAAAAATAGCACGAGAAGACTGGCCCCCATGATTCAATTACCTCCCCCTGGGTCCCTCCCACAACACGTGGGAATTCTGAGAGGTACAATTCAAGTTGAGATTTAGGTGGGGACACAGCCAAACCATATAATTCTGCCCCTGGCCCCTCCAAATCTCATGTTTTCACATTTCAAAACCAATCATGCCTTCCCAGCAGTCTCCCAAAGTCTTAACTCATTTCAGCATTAACCCAAAAGTCCACAGTCCAAAGTCTTATCTGAGACAAGGCAATTCCCTTCCACCTATGAGCCTATAAAACCAAAAGCAAGCTAGTTACTTCCTAGATACAATGAGGGTACAGGTATTAGGTAAATACAGCCATTCCAAATGGGAAAAATTGGCCAAAACAAAGGGGTTGCAGGGCCCCAGGCAAGTCCAAAATCCAGTGGGGCAGCCAAATTTTAAAGCTCCAAAATGAGCTCCTTTAATGCTCCTTTAAAGCTCCAAAATGACTCCAGGTCTCATATCTAGATCTTGCTGATGCAACAGGTGGGTTCCCATGGTCCTGGGCAGCTCCGCCCCTGTGGCTTTGCAGGATACAGCCTCCCTCCCGGCTGCTTCCACGGGCTGGAACTGAGTGTCTGCAGCTTTTCCAGGGGCATAGTGCAAGCAGTTAGTGGCTCTACCATTCTGGGGTCTGGAGGACAGTGGCCCTCTTCCCACAGCTCCACAAGGCGGTGCCCTAGTAGGGACTCTGTGTGTGGGCTCCCACCCCACCTTTCCCTTCTTCACTGCCCTAGCAGAGGTTCTCCATGAGGACCTCGCCCCTGCAGCAAACTTCTGCCTGGGCATCCAGGCATTTCCATACATCTTCTTAAATCTAGGCAGAGGTTCCTAAACCTCAGTTCTTGACTTCTGCGTATCCACAGGCTCAACACCACATGGAAGTTGCCAAGACTTGGGGCTTCCACCCTCTGAAGCCACATCCGGAGCTCTACTTTGGCCCCTTTCAGCCGTAGCTGGAATGGCTGTAACACAGGACACCAAGTCCCTAGGCTGCACACAGCATGGGGACCCTGGGCCCAGCCCCTGAAACCACTTTTTCCTTCTGTGCCTCCAGGCCTGTGATGGGAGGGGCTGCCCTGAAGGTCTCTGAAATAGCCTGGAGACACTTTCCCCATGTTCTTGGGGATTAACATTAGGCTCCAGGCTCCCTGCTACTTATGCAAATTTCTGCAGCCAGTTTGAATTTCTCCTCAGAAAATGGATTTTTCTTTTCTACTGCATTGTCAGGCTGCAAATTTTCTGAACTTTTATGCTGTTACCCTTTTAAAACAGAATGTTTTTAACAACACCCAAGTCACTTCTTGAATGCTTTGGTGCTTAGAAATTTCTTCCACCAAATACCTGAAATTGTCTCTCTCAAGTTCAAAGTTCCACAGATCTCTAGGGCAGGGGCAAAATACAGCCAGTCTCTTTGCTAAAACATAACAAGAATCACCTTTGTGGCCGTTCCCAACAAGTTCCTCATCTCCATCTGAGACCGCCCCAGCCTGGACCTTGTTGTTCATATGACTATCAGCATCTTTGTCAAAGTCACTCACCAAGTCTAGGTGGTTCCAAACTTTCCCACATTTTCCTGTCTTCTTCTGAGCCCTCCAGACTGTTCCAGCCTCTGCCTGTTACCCAGTTCCAAAGTTGCTTCCACTTTTTGGGGTATCTTCTCAGCAGTGCCCCTTTCTGCTGGTACCAATTTACTGTATCAGTCCATTTTCACACTGTTGGTAAAGACATACCCGAGACTGGGAAGAAAAAGAAGTTTAATTGGGCTTACGGTTCCGCATGGCTGGGGAGGCCTCAGAATCATGGCAGGGGGCAGTGGGGGCGAAAGGCACTTCTTATGTGGCGGTGGCAAGAGAAAATGAGGAAAAAGCAAACGTGGAAACCCGTGATAAACCCATCAGATCTCGTGGGACTTATTCATGATCACGAGAACAGCACAGGAAAGAGCAGCTCCCTTGATTCAATTACCTCCCCCTGGGCCCCTCCCACAACATGTGGGAATTCTGGGAGATACAATTCAAGTCGAGATTTAGGTGGGGACACAGCTAAACCACATCAACGTCGTAGGAAGCAGTAGAGATAATCTTAACCTGATCACAAATGCCAAATTTTATTAAATCAAAAAGCACAGGCCTGGCACAGTAGCTCACAGCTATGATCCCAGAATTTTGCAAGCCCAAGGTGGGCAAATTGCTTGAGCCCAAGTGTTTGAGACTGGTCGGGGCAATATAGTGAAACCCAATCTCTACCAAAAAACAAAAAAAAATATGAAAAATTAGCCAGGTGTGGTGGCACACACCTGTAGTCTCAGCTATCCTGGAAGCTGAGGTGGATCATCTGAGCCCAGGAGGTCAAGGCTGCAGTGAGCTGTGATTGTGCCACTGCACTCCAGCCTGGGCAACAAAGGGCAACCCTATCTCAAAAACAAAACTAAACAAAAAGCACATTTTTTTAAAATCATAAATGTCAAATTCAGGATGATCTATGTTGATCTTATCAAGAACAGCACCTAAGAAATTCTCAAAATGGGGACACTGAAATATTTATGTATTTCCTTGTTTATTTATTTTTTTGAGATGGAGTCTCATTCTGTCACCCAGGCTGGAGTGCAGTGGCGTGATCTCAGCTGACTGCAACCTGCGCTTCCTAGGTTCAAGGGATTCACCTGCCTCAGCCTCCCAAGCAGCTGGGATTACAGCTGCACACCAACATGTTGGATAATTTTTTGTATTTTTAGTAGAGGCAGGGTTTCGCCATGTTGACTAGGCTGGCCTTGAATTCCTGACTTCAAGTGATCCACCCACCTCGGCCTCGCCAAGTGCTGAGATTACAGACGTAAGCCACCATACCCGGCCTGAAATACTTTTATAGTCAGTAATGCTTTCAACTGATTTATGAAAATTTCATAAATTCCATTTATGAAATTTAAATCTAAATAGCAAACCGAACTGCAGAGAAGCATGTGTTCTATAACCCTACAAATTCATCTAACATTAGTTTAAGTTAAAATGGTAGTTGGGGGAGACTTTACTATGACTTGGGTTTGAGCCACTACAAATTTTTCTGTTTGGAGAATAGCATGGTTTCATTCAGGGCCTATTTGTTCACTTAGAGATAAAATGGAAGCCTCTCTGTATGTCATTTCCAGAAAAATACCAGCATTGGCCACCAAGCATCCATGTTAAGCATGGGGTCTATGTGACCATTTTAACCTTCTTTGATATTCCACCTGTTGAGAGGTTGGATCTGTATCCCTTTTACTTGAATCTGGGCAGGTACTGACAATAGGGTTTGGTGAAAATATGTAATTTTTTTTTTTTTTTTGGCAGGATTGGGAGCAGGGTTAGGAGAGGCAGGGTTGAGAGGAAGGTTGATGAAGAGAGGCGCCTAGGGTGTAAAATTGATAGGCACTCACTGTTAGGGCCACACAAGTGCAGGCAGTAATGTGTGATACAACAGTTTTTATGCATGTGCCCATGTGTACATCCAGCCGCACGGCCTTACCCCAGACCTCTTTGTCTTCAGTCATTTAGTCTTTTTTCTCCTTCTAAGCCCCTGATCGGATCCACCCTCTGGAATTGTATGTACTCTTACTTTGAATGCCTTCTTCCACACACACTGGATGACCAGGTATACTGCTCTCTGGACCACCCATTGGGAAGATTTTCCATTTTCAACTGTCTTTCAAGGCCACCCCTTAAAACAGCCACAAATAAAACTCACCAGTTTATAAGCTAAACTTGGGCAGGTCTTTCAGCTGGTCCAGTGCGACCTTCCACATGATCAGACATACAACTCAGTGCAACTGTGGTGGCTGACACGGGGCTCCGGGCTACCTGGTCATGCACTGTCTCATGCCCTCAGGTCCTGCCTGGGCTCAATCCCGAATGTCCCACTGTTGACTTATGATGCTTTGCTGAGACTCTCTGACTTTATGACTTGGTGTATGTTACAAACACGGCTCATAGTTAACAGTCCCAGAATCATAGTCATGTCATGTTTCATGATCAAGTGCTCTGTCCCTGCTAGTAACACACCAAGAGCTGTTTCTCAAAGGGCCCACCCTTTCTGATGCAGATGGCATGAACTGACTCCAGAATCTTAGAGGTCT
>NW_016107348.1:1516764-1541404 GCF_001604975.1 Cebus imitator | reverse complement strand
TGTTGACCAGGATGGTCTCGATCTCTTGACCTCGTGATCCACCCGCCTCGGCCTCCCAAAGTGCTGGGATTACAGGCTTGAGCCACCGCGCCCGGCTACTGCATGTTTCTTTACCTGTGATACTGCCAATAACATAAGATCTGTTGGATTATGTGGCCCAGCTGACGGGGCGGATTGCAGCAAGGCCCGGACTTGCTGCAGAGTCTTTTCCTGCTTTGGGCTCTACTCAAAAAACTGGAAACCTTTGGTGTCACCTTGAATATTGGCTGGAGCAACATTTCTAGGTGTGAAGTGTGTTGTCTCCAAAACCCAAAGTGGGCAGACCAGGAGCTGTGTTTTCTTCCTTTTGGTAGAGAATGCAAAATGAGGCCATTTCTTTTACTTTGGTTTCACTGATTTTCTCTTTTCTTCCTTTGCCTCTCCAGTATTGGAAAGCATTGAATGCAACAAACCCATCACCAGGTGGCTGCTGGGTCCCCCCAGGAACTCTGCATTGGTCCCTGCTGTTGGTACATGAGGCACTGAACAATGGCAGTCGCCATATCAACCTTGGTGAGAAGTTTGTGTAGTTGAGCGCACAACTACTTTGGGCATGGACCCATTGAATAAGGACTGGAGTGTGTGTGAGAGCTACAGAATACTTCCCCCATCACTTTGATTTTTTGAAGGCCTTCTCTGCAGTGAGCATACACAAGGGAAAGAAGTATCCTCATACCCATGCCCGCTTCAAGGTGTCTATTCCTACGCCATTTTCCAGTCCTCCAATCACCAGTCTTCCAATCCTGTTCTTTCCAGCTGTCTGACCATCCATCCGCTCTCTATGCATGACTGTCTGTTTGCAGTCCTCACAGGGTGGGTACCAAACGTACTTCTTTCAGTTTTGTCCACAGGAAGAATTTATATTTACCACCCTCTCACATGCACCTGACTTGGGCTGTAATGCTGCAGCAGTCCACTTCTGGAACCATTTGTAAACTAAATATGAGTTTTTCTTCCTCAGTCAGCTGATTAAAAGAAACTCCTGATGACACCATAAGGTTTGTACTGAGGAGCCGGAACCAATGGCACAGGGCTAGGTGCTGCATGGGTCTAAGGCACTGCTCATGCAACTTGCTTGTGTCTTTAGGATCTTCCTGAGTCCTATCTCATACATGATTTTCCTGTGGTGATGGATTAGTGCTGAGCACACTCCCAACTTAGAACCTGCTGGACCAGAAACCGCCAAGTCCATGATAGGCATCTCTGCTTACGTTGTCACTTGTTGATGACGCAGGGCCCGATAGCAAGTAAGGAATTGTTTCATGGGATGAGAATTGTCATCTGAAGAAGAGAACACAGCTTTGCCCACAAATCCTAGAGTCTGCCCTGTGATTCTCTTGTTGGAAGTTGCCAGAAGCGTCCCCATTTGCCATGGATACTTTGAGTATCACTGGATCTGCCAGGTACTATCACCACAAATTGCTGTAGAACCTTCTCTTGTTTTGACCCCCATTCAAAACTGGCAGCCTTTGGGTTAT
The DNA here is from genome assembly GCF_001604975.1 of Cebus imitator. Lineage (NCBI taxonomy): Eukaryota > Metazoa > Chordata > Mammalia > Primates > Cebidae > Cebus > Cebus imitator. Next base: position 1,539,887 of record NW_016107348.1, on the reverse strand, counting down.
TCAGTAAACAGCTTGTGGTGGCCCGCAAAATTAGGTGCATATTGCCTCTAAGATCCATACAAATCCCCTGCATTTTCATGAGGTTTATATCATGCTACTGCCTAGCACACATATGTTTAGCTAATGTCTGTGGTCCTTGCTATCTCCTGCTCCTCAGGCCCAATTAGCAAATTATCAATTAATGGAGCATCCTAATGTTATAAGGCATGATAAGATGACTAAGGTATCTTCAGCCTAGATGATTGCAGAAAGCAAAAGAGTTGATATAACCCTGAGGCAAATCCTTGCTAATTGAAAACAAACCATTGCTGGTGGGTCTTTTAAATTGATTTAGAGAAAAAAACACTCACCAGATCAATAGCTGTATGTTGGGAGCCAAGGTCTGAGATGATTTGCCCCATTGTATATACCAAATTGGGAAAAATAGCTGCAAAAAAACCCCCAATTAATTTATAATAACCTATAGTCATTCTCTAAAATGTATCTACCTCCTGCGCAATCCAAACAGGTGAGTTAAATGGGAAAGTGATAGTGATTACTGCCTTGGGACCTTTCCAGTTCGGGATGGTATTACTAAAATTGACAATTGCCCCCAGGGATGCAGTATTGGTTTGGGTTTACTATTCTGATCAGGAGAGAATTCCCCAAGATGCTCTACTTAGCTGTTCCTACCATGACAGCCACAACTCCATGGGTCAGGAAGCCAACATGGATATTCTGTCAGTTAACTAGTGTGTCTATTCCGATTATACATTTAGGAACTTGGAAAACGACCATACATGGGTCCATGGACCTGTTGGGCTCACTGTGGGATGGACTTAAGCCAAAATGTCAATTTGTTTACTTGATCTCCATATTCCCCCTGGTGGGCTTAGGGGTCCTTGGAGATGAGCATCAAGTTAGAACCTGTATTAATTTCCCAGGGCTGCCATAACAAATTGCCACAAATTTGGTGGTTTTAAACAACAGAAACAAATTCTCTCATAGTTCTGGAGGCCAGAAGTCTAAAATTAAGGTGTTGGCAGGGCTACTCTCCCCACAAATGCTGTAGTGGAGGATCCTTCCGACTTCTGCTGGCTCCTGGTGGCTCTTGGCAGCCCCTGGAAGCTTACGGCTGCATAACTCCAGTCTTGGCTCCATCCACACATGGCCTTCTTCCCTTACTCTCTATCTCATAAAAAAGTACTTTCATAGATTGGGGTCCTCCTCTAATCCAGTATGATCTCATTTTGATCCTTACTTTATAATAACATCCGTAAAGACTCTATTTCCATATAGGTCACATTCTGAGGCTCCAAGAGGAAATGAATTTGCAGGGACATTATTCAACCTATCACAGAGCCAGTATCTTATCATTTCATAAAATTATGGGTTTTTCCTTTTTCCTGTGTACAAGCAGTCTAGTAAATGAATGTAGATCCTTTTCAGAAGGGCTGTGGGAAGACTTACACGATTTTTTTTGTTGCAGCGCTGTAGTATCCTTCTTCAGAATGGTCCAATCTCCTTTTCACCCAAGGAGGTATGGATAGCTGAATTGGCTTAGACATGGCAACTGACTGAGGGAGCACATGAAATCAATTCTGGGGGTAGCAAACCTAAGTTACTGCAGCATACATCTAAAAGAACTTCAAAATAATTTGTTTTTAAAAAACTGTCTTTAGGTTGCAGAATTTTTCAGTATACTTAATAGTTGGCATGGAACTGGCAGCTTTGGTTCATAAAGGGTATAGTTCTGGCTGGGCGCAGTGGCTCACGCCTGTAATCCCAGCAGTTTGGGAGGCTAAGCCGGATGGACCACCTGAGGTCAGAAGTTCGAGAACAGCCTGGCCAACATGGTGAAACTCTGTCTTTACTAAAAATACAAAAATTAGCCAAGCATGGTGGTGAGCTCCTGTAATCCCAGCTACTGGAGAGGCTGAGGCAGGTGAATCACTTGCACCTGGGAGGCAGAGATTGCAGTGAACCGAGATCACACCACCGCCCTCCAGCCTGGGTGACAGAGTGAGACTCCATCTCAAAAAATAAAAATAAATAAATAAATAAATAAAGGGTACAGTTGCAAAACAAGTAGCACATAAGAGTTAAAATAACAAAAAGAATAAAGAAAAAATGAACAGAAACAAAAAACAAGGCAATAGCCCATAGCCCACCAGGCTTTATCACACCCTCTTACCCTGAGCTCCTAATTATTTTTTCCTTTGTCCTGATCAAACTTTGGATTAAGGAGTGCACCAGCTGTGCAGATGCCCAGGGCACCTATTAATAAGTAGGCAAGAAAACATCAATAGAATACATTGTCTATATGGTGGCAGTTAATACAGGTCTCTACAGGAGAATTTTCATACAGCTGGCTAAAATATGATTCAGTCGTGCTCTCATCAAACTAAATAGTAACCACAAATGGAAATTTAAAAATATTTCTCTCCCACTAAATAAATGTTGAATGAACATCTAAAGAGGATTGGCTTGAAAAGCAACTAAATTATCAGCCCTCCTGAGCTGTCTTGGTCTAGTCGTGCCTAGCTGTCCTTGTCCACACTGTGGCTCTCAACTGCTTTTCTTTATGTCCTAGCTATTATCAAAATTCCTCTGAGTTAATCTCTTTTCCATTTGCTGTCCTGGTAAATACTCATGGGGTATTTAAAGTAATGGGCCTTAAAATGTGGAATTTGCTGAACTGAGTTTGCTAGTACCTCCCTCTTTCTCTGGAGGGAAGATGGCAACCCTTTCAGAAGGCAGCAAAGCAACTGGTTAAATTGTTTCCCGTTGTCTCATGGGATTCATCAATGTGCCTCCTAAGGCTGGAAATTTAGAGCCCTTCATAAAAAGGTATCAGGTAGGATTTTGGATATGTTGGCCGCTTCTTAAAGCTTTCAATTATGTCTTCAAAAAAAACCACTTCTATTTTAGCTGACCCATCTGAGAGCACTAAGAAAACATAGACAGTTTTATTAAAGAGAGGCCCTTTCTGCATGGCCAGAAAAATCATGTAACTTACAGAATTGTCAAAGCTGAACTTTCTGGTCCAATCTAAAATTAGTGGGAACAAAGTCAGGCATGCTAGACACAGAGGAATCATAAGACAACGCCCTGGGTAGAGCCATAGTAATGGGGAGGACATGGTCCCCAAGCAACTATGGGGAACTATATAACATAGTGCCCAGGCTGTGTTAAAATGTACGGAGCATTGGCACACCAAGGGCAAGGGTGGTTGCAGCAGTTCACCCTAGATGCAGACGATAAAACGATGCACTGTCTGCAGGGAAGATGAAAGTGTAAACGTCTACACTAGTGTGGAATCATTAAAACTCTCTTCTGCTGCAGTTCATGTCTTCAACCCTGTGGAACACATGTTCCTATCTTTAAAAAGTAGATTTGAAATTAACTAGGAAAGTGTAACAATTGTAAAAGTAAAAAAAAAAAAAAAAAAGAAAGAAAGAAAGAACTTGAGATACTTCAATTCTGTCATTCCATGTGACATTTTGGAATGTTTATGTCTGCTTAAAATTGAAAAATAGTGAACAGAATGAACTGCAAGGTGTAATTTTATTGTTGCTAAATAAAAATTGTAATTCATACCTGAAATATTTTACTGATTTTAAATATATTTAAAATAGAAATGTATTTTCCTTTCTTGATTATTAATTATTTTTAAAACTGATGAATCAAGAAAATAAAATATGACATTTGGGCCAGGCACGATGGCTCACACCTGTAATCCCAGCACTTTGGGAGGCCAAGGCAGGCAGATCGCTTGAGCTCAGGAGTTCAAGACCAGGCAGGGCAACATGGCAAAACCCTGTCTCTACCAAAAATACAAAAGTTAACCAGGCATGACGGTGTGCCTGTAGTCCCAGCTACTCGGGAGGCTGAGGCAGGAGGATCATTTAAGCCAGGGAAGCAGAGGTTACTGTGAGCCGAGATTGTACCATTGCACTCCAGCCTGGGTGACAGAGCAAGACTTTGACTCAAAAAAAAAAAAATATATATATATATATATACATATGCACACACACACATAAATACACATACACATATATACATACACATATATATGTCTTATGATTTTGTAGTTGTCTTAGTTGAACCTTTTGTAAACATTTCAGTTTTATTAATATTCACTTATTAGCTAATGGACGCTTATGTACATAATATACTATTAGACTGTAGCCAAAGGGTCAAAGTTCAAACTGCTAGGGAAATATAAACATTGTTGAATAAATATTGTGCCTTTTCCTTTGTTCGTACTGTATATATATAATTTTACTGGCATGATTACATCTATGAATCTGAATAAAATAAAATTTTCACCTGCATTTTTTTTTTTTTTTTTTTTTTTGAGATGGAGTCTCGCTCTTGTTACCCAGGCTGGAGTGCAATGGCGTGATCTCGGCTCACTGCAACCTCTGTCTCCTGGGTTCAGGCAATTCTCCTGCCTCAGCCTCCTGAGTAGCTGGGATTACAGGCACGCGCCACCATGCCCAGCTGATTTTTTGTAGTTTTTTAGTAGAGACGGGGTTTCACCATGTTGACCAGCATGGTCTCGATCTCCTGACCTCGTGATCCACCTGCCTCGGCCTCCCAAAGTGCTGGGATTACAGGCTTCAGCCACCGCACCCGGCCTTCACCTGCATTTCTATTCTGATCATTATTCTTGTTTGTTTCATTTCATAAGTATTACCAAAAATAATTTCATTGTATACAGGAGGGGAGTGTTTAAAATTACTTGCTCTGGGCATCAAATGTAGCTCGGCATCAAGTGAGTTGATGATATGGAGGCTCAGTGATAGGTTCATGGAGGTTTATTATCCTACCTTCTCTACTTTGATTTTTTTTCCCATAATAAAAAGTTTTTAAAAATTATAGAGATCAAATGCAAGCTATCAAGTGCGTATATTTGGACGCTTCACAAGGTTAGGATTATAAATGTAGCCAACAGTGAGATAAAACAGTAGAGATTGGACCTGAGTGAACTCCTGGACGGACATTATTTAATGTGCCTGCTTGCGTATAGTGAATGCAAAGGTGCAAAGGTAGCTACATTCAAAAAAGAACGGAACAGCTTCACAGAAATTCATAACTGTTCATAAGAGGTTTGAAATTACACAAGTAGTTCCAAGATTATTACTATTATGCGTACCCTTGGGATTCTAGAGACCCCAGGATGAAAGAATCTAGAATAGCTATATAAATTGTTATTTTCCTTTGTGGACTATATCCAAGAAGTTAATTAGGGTAAAGGGAATAGCAATAATTGAGGCCCACTAATAACAGCGGGAACTGAAGAGTTCCAGTGGTAATCTTCCTCTGGAGCCTGCTTTAATTAATTAGATCCTTTATAATCATAGGAGTTATCAAATCCCAGTAAAGTAAAATTCCTGAATGCCTAAAACAAAGAACAAAGGAGAGGGCTGTAGAGTCTAAAGGCCAGACTAGACGACAGTGATGATTTCTGCTTCCTTGCTTCCTCTCAGCACAGCCACGCCATGTGGAGTAATTTCCAGGAATCTGCATTTGCAGGACTGTTTGCTAAAAGCAGGGTCTCCTACTGAGATGTATCGAATTGCAGTTGTTTTGTTTTATGTTCTGAGAAAACAAGCTATTTGTAAATAGATTTCAATTTAGTAGGTTTCTGGGGTGTTTCCTTAGAGCTATATTTTGCTGTTACCTTTTTTAATTCACGGTAAGCTTTTCTCCATATTGGCCCCAAGGCAGTAGCCCTGTGACCAAAAGTTTAGAAGGATGGTGGAAAAGGAGTAAAATCCCACAAACTCCTTGGAATCCAGTAGCACATATGTCTGTGCTAAACAGCAGTTGGCCAGCCTTTTGACTGAGGGTCTGCCTAGCCTTGGCTTCCATCTTACTGGGCTTTGTATCCCTTAATCTCGTCCCTCTCTTTCCTATTTTCCCTGCCACTTAGCACTGTTACATTGAATCATAGAATTTTAGAGGCTAAAGGTGCTTTAGAGTTAATTTAATCCAAGCCTCTCATTTAATAGACACGGAAACAGAAATCCCGAGAGGCAGGGCAATTTGCCTGAGACAGCTCAGCCAGGCTATGTCGGAGCTGGACCTAAAAATGAGGTTCTGCCTCCTAATCTAGGACTCCTGCACAAAACTGCGCTGTTGCCATGGTTCTGAAACTAGCAAGTCAGACAGATTTGAGGTGCTTATGGATGGATGAATGCGCAGCATCAAACAATAGCTCTGTCAATGAAAAGAAAACCTGACTGATAATTGAAGCCGCTGAACCACAAGCGGTGAAAGAAGTAAAAGGCTCTGTAGGCTGCTGCCCCACGTGGGGGGGAGGGGGGCAGGAGGAGTTGAAAGTGGGTGGACAGAGGCTTGGGTGAGGCCCTGGCTCCACTGTGTCCCAGATGGATCATGTGGGAAGCCCTTTGGTTGCATGACACTGTTGTAGGCACCCTGTGGATTTTACATCACCCAAAGTTATAAATGGTTTGCACGAGGGGAAAATAAAAAAAAAAAGAATTACAGGTCTCCCACAGCCCACAAAAATATGCTCCACCTAAAAAGAAGCCCATAATTTGGCCGCATCCAGCCGGGTTAAACAAAATTGGAGCCAAGGTTGCCCTGGATTGTCCTGAGAGGTGGCCTAGCACTTGCAGGAATGAAAGAAATGTGAAATTGCTCACAATGGACTAGATTTTCTTCATAGGGAAAGCGCTAATAGTTACACAGCAAGACCTTGGCATCAGCCGGGTTAGGTCTACTAGCACATTAAAATCACTCCAAGCTATTATTTATAATTTCATACCATCTCACATTTGCAAATTGCCTAGTGACTAATTGAGGCAGTTTCTTAGAACAATTCTGAGTGTGAGGTTCAGACTTTAACCCTTGTTTTACTAAGACACAAATAAATTGAGACAAACAATATGTATCAACCATAAAAATACCTGGACAGTCTATTTATTTTGGCCATGGCCTGAATTCTGTGACTTGACCTGCTCTAGTGTGACCAAATGTTCCAGTTTGCCTGGGACCAAGGTGTTTCTTGGGATGTGGGACTTACATTGCTAAATCCCAGACAGTACTGGGCAAACTGAGGCAATTGGCCACCTTATATCCTGTGCATGGCACTAATACTTGGCAATTTCTATCTGCATATCTTAAATGAATATGGATCTATATTTTTTTATCATAATCTGTCATATCTTGCTGTTTTTCAGAAGGCAGAGCCTGAAACTCAGTTTTTTGTTGCCTTAAAATCCCTTAAAAATAGAATTTACTAGTTGATTGCTTGTTGTTGCTCCATTTGAGGGGATTCAGATACCTGCCACTGACCTCTGAAACGCTTTTGGTACTGTGTGTCAAAAAAGTGGCTTAAAGAAAAATGCAAGTAAGAGAATATGTTTCTATTTTTATATTAAATAATCCAACCTGGATACCATTCTCTGTCTCCCTGGAATACCTTGGCCAAAAGTCACACTTTGTGTCTGAGATATTTTCTTTGACAGAAAAATGTTTAAACTTATACAATTCAGATGGCCACCAGGATAGATATAAATAAACAATTTACCTCTGGCCAAGAAACCCCTTGAGTCAAAATCACTTCCAATTGGAATCACAGACTATTTTATCACTAGCCAAGAGGATATGAAAGGGCCATGCATGCCAACATTGGTATTAGTGGGATGCCATAAACTGGATAAAGCTTTCATTAGCATTACATGATTAAAAATCCAAAAGGGTCTCAGTGAGGTAGTCACTGGTGAGGCCTAGTGGCGTGAGGCCTCAGGTCACCAGGCAAGCAGGCTCCAAACACACAGCGGGTAACGGCGAAAAACACAGATTAGGCTTTATCTGCAGAATCCTGTTCTTAATGCATTCATGCCATTGCCCTCCGATGGGAGACAGCATGACCTATTTAAAGAAGGTTGGGGAAGCACACAGGGTACAAAGAAGCAATGGCACAGATGCACAGCTGGGTTGAGGAGCAGGCACAACAGCTGCCTTAGGTGTCAATTTCTAAAGAGCACTTTAAAGAATAAAGTAGATGGACAGGTGTGGTGGCTCACACCTGTAATCACAGCACTTTGGGAGGCTGAGGTGGGTGGATCACTTGAGGTCAGGAGTTCGAGACCACCCTGGCCAACATGATGAAACCTGTCTCTACTAAAAATAGAAAAAATTAGCTGAGCATGGTGGTGGGAGCCAGTAATCCCAGTTACTTGGGAGGCTGAGGCAGGAGAATCACTTGAACCCGGGAGGTGGAGGTTGCAGTGAGCAGAGATTACACCACTGCACTCCAGCCTGGGCAACAGAGGGAGATTCTATCTCAAGAGAAAAAAAAAAGAATAAAGTAGAAATACATTGCCAGCTATGTCCAACACAAGACTCCACAGATAACTGGTAAAAATACAAATTGGCCTTACTTCAGTGAAGTTGACCATGTCCTTCAGTGAAAATAAGGCAACACCTTTCCCCACTGTCACCCCTCACCAGCACCAAGTCAACTCGAAAGGCACCTTAACCCAACTGGGATCCCATATTTCTTGATCCGCTCTATAGAAAGGCCTAGAGTATTTCTCATGCCAGGTGCATGCTGGTTAAGAGTGCTCTGCCTCCACCAGGCATGGTGGCTCACGCCTGTAATCTCATCACTTTGAGAGGCCGAGGTGAGCAGATCATGAGGTGGAGAGATCAAGGCCACCATGACCAACACGTCGAAACCCCATCTCTACTCAAAATACAAAAATTAGCTGGGTGTAGTGGTGCGCACCTGTAGTCCCAGCCACTCAGGAGGCTGAGGCAGGAGAATCACTTGAACCTGGGAGGCGGAGGTTGCAGTGAGCCAGGATTACGCCACTGCACTCCAGCCGAGCGACAGAGTGAGACTCCGTCTCAAAAAAAAAAAAAAAAAACAGCACCTTGCCTCCACTTCTGGGTACCAGGTTGTCTGTCGTGAAACTTGTTCTCTGAAGCATTCAGATGGAAACAGTGTGTTATAACACTGTGGGCCCTGAGAGAGATGCTTAGAAGTTATGACAGCCTACCTATCATATGTCCAGAGGTGACTAAGGTCAACCTGCGGCATCTTTTTCTCTCTTGTACAGTCCCCGCCTGGTTAGTCAGCTGTGGCTGTGCACAAGCATCCGTTACCTTGGGAGAAAGGGTAGTACAGGTCTTTTTATGATCTGCCAAAGCCAATCAACGATACTCTTATCTCAAATATCTTTATTTACTTATTTATTTTTGTTTGTTTGGTTTGAAAGAGGGTCTTGCTCGGTCACCCAGGCTGGAGTGCAGCGGTGTGATCACGGTTCACTGCAGCCTCAACCTCCTAGGCTCAAGCCATCCTCCCAGCTCGTTCTCCCAAGCAGCTGACACTACAAGCACACACTACCATACCGGGCTAATTTTTAACATTTTTTGTCGCGATGGGGGTCTCACTATGTTGCCCAGGCTGGTCTCAAACTCCTGCAGTCAAACAATCCTCCTCCCCGGGTCTCCCAAAGCACTGGGATCACAGGCATGAGCCACTGTGGCCCAGCTGAAAAATCTTTAGGTCTTAGCACAAAGCCCAGGTCACCAGTCCCAAATCTTCCTTTTGTCATGGTGAGCCTCCCTTTGGGGGTTATACAGAAAAAATAGGCTGTTTTTCTCTATACTCATGCTCCCTGCAGAGCACTTCTGATGCCAGATGTGTGGGATTTTTTTCCCAACTCCAATTCCTTATTTCTCAGAAGACCCTAACCAGATATCCCACAAGTTAACAATTCTGACACTATCTACCTGAAATTAGCATCTGATCTCACAAGCTAAGGGCATGATTCCATGAGACTGCCTCCTACCCTAGATGTCAACCGCAGGTGGTGAGTCCCCAGTTTACCCACAACTTTGCCTGACTTGGCTCCAGATGGGAGGTTCCCAGGACCCTCTCCACAGGTTTGACCATTTGCTAGAGCAGCTCGCAGAACTCAGGAGAACCTTTTCCTTAGTAGATGACCAGTTTATTACCAAGGACCATATTAAAGAACACAAATGAACAGCCACATGAAGAGACACGCAGGGCAAGGTCTGGAAGAGTCTTGAGCATAGGAAGCTTCTGTCCCCAAGGACAGGTTCTGCCACCCTCTCAGTATGCGAGAGCCCCATACTTCAGGGATTTTTATGAAGGCTTCTCATTGGGTAGGCAGGATTGATAATTAACTCAATCTCTAGCTTCTCTCCCCTCCCTGAAGGAGAAGGGATGGGACTGAGAGTTTCCAGTGTCTTACTCATGGAGTCCCAGAGGGCAGAGACCAAATATGTATTTATCTCTCTCTCTCTGTGTTTTGTTGTGGTTGTTGTTATTGTTTGTTTAGACAGGGTTTTGCTTTGTCACCAGGCTGGAGTGCAGTGGCACAATCATGGCCCACTGCAACTTTGACCTCCAGGGTTCAATCGATCCTCCCACTTCAGCCTCCCAAGTAGCTGGGACTACAGGTGTGCACCACCACACCCGGCTAGTTTTGTATTTTTTGTAAAGACAGGTTTTGCCATGTTGCCCAGTCCAGGCATGAACTCCTGGGTTCAAGCAATCCTTCTGCCTTAGCCTCCCCAAGTGCTGGGATTACAGGTGTGAGCCACCACACCCAACCCAAATATGTATTTCTTATATGTCACAGGAATATTCTTTCCTCAGAGGGGCTGGTTCACCCCTCCCACAGCAGATCCAAATGTATTGTCCCAGACCTGGCTTTGAGAAACCCAGGTGGTTCCTCTTCCCTGGAACCTTGACCATGCTCTGGTGAACATGTAGCATAGGCAGGAAGCCCCCTCAGCATGTAGCTGTCCTGGCTGGGCATCAGGAGTTCCAACAAACCTCAGAGCCACGCCTGGAGGCCAGCGCAGCAGGGACCTGAGTTGGCAAGGACGTTGCTGCAGAGTAAACAAGCTCTGTTGGACTGTGCAGTGCCAGCTTTTGACAGCCCTGATTGACCTGCTTGGGTCATTTGCCTGCCCTGAACTAATGACAATGGTCAGAATGATGGCGTACTCAGATTGGCCAGTCTGGGTTGGTATATTTCCCAGTGGAGCCAGAAGAGAGATGGGATGCTGTGATTGACAACCTCACCAAGGCCTGAGGGGGTGAGGATGGATACATTCCTAAAGAAAAGAGGGAGGATGTCCTCAAAGTAACAGGTGAACTGCTGGCTGGGCACTGTGGCTCATGCCTGTAACCCCAGCACTTTGGGAGGCTGGGGCGGGCAGATCACCTGAGGATGGGAGTTTCAGACCAGCACGACCAACATGGTGAAACCCCCACTCTACTAAAAATACAAAATTGGCCGGGCGTGGTGGTGCATGCCTGTAATTGCAGCTACTCGAGAGGCTGAGGCAGGAGAATCGCTTGAACCCGGGAGGCGGAGGTTGTCGTGAGCCGAGATCACACCATTGCACTCCAGCTTGGGCAACAGGAGCAAAACTCCATCTCAAAAAAAACGGCGGGGGGAGGGGACTGCCATTTCTCAGTGAACTATCCTTTCAGTGATCTCTCACTGCCTATGCAAGTCCAGGGTTTCTGCGAGATTCCCATTTCTTGCAGCAAGTGGAAGGCTGACAAAGGGATGCTGTATTTCTTCCTGCTCCAAGTAAAAGATTAACAGTATTTTACTACAACTCACTTGGAACATTGCTTTGTTGAACTGTTAGTGGGAATACAATCTAGCTCTTCTTTAAAAATATGGTTGAGTAAGAAAATAATACGGTGGACTAAAATAGAAAGGAAATCAAATTCCTTTATGCTTCTCAAAATCAGGTGATTAATGGAAAAGACATCTGAGGAGAACATGGGAAGAAAATGGCATCATTCCCACTGCACAGAAAGGGGTCTTCCAGGGGGCCAGGTGCAGTCACTATTTTATTAATTTTTATAAAATCCCAGAGTAGGGAGGGAAGAGATAAATATAGAAATATGATTCTCCTTCTCCTTCCCCCTCTCCCTTACTCCCTCTCCCCCTCTTTCTCCCTCCCCCTTCCTCCCTCCTCCCCTCTCCTTCTCCTTTTCCCTCTCAGTTCCTCCCTCTCCCCCTCTTTCTCCCTCCTCCCCTCTTCTTCTCCTTCTCCCCCTCCTCCTCTCCCTCTCTCTCTCTCAATCCATTTCAGAAATTCAGGAACTGAGGCCAAGGTGGCAGTGAGGAGTGTTCTTGGTTGCTATGGATATGTTCAGCATCTGACATTTTTTCTGAGTGGGGCCTGGGAGAGAAGAGACGTCTCTGGTGCCTGAGTCATTAAGGGAATGTAGGTCCTTTAGTCTTCCTCAGAGTGTCGTCTGGGAATAGGCATGGCCGCATACTCTTCATCCACTTCTATTTGTCCAGTAGATTCAGGGAAACAGTGCTCGGCCACGTTGTAGGTAATTGAAATTTGTCTTCATCCTCCCTATGCCCAGGGCCCTCTGCGGTCTCCAGGTTTTGCCAGCAAGGGAAGGAAGAACGTGATCTTACTCCTTTCCACATGAGAGCGAATACGCTGTAGTCATAGCCTACGAATTTTAACACCGTAAACTGAGCTCTAAATGTAAAAAAGAAAGACCTCACCCCTTTGGGTAGAATCTTAGGTAAAGAAAAAGGAGGGGGAATATTTTGGGAGCAGAGACAGCCCTTCCCAAGCCTCCCACAATCACACCATGCGTATTCCTGAAAAGCACTGTTAAGAGAATCTTGTCATTTTAGGGCATGTGAACTCCAGAGAAAACAGTAATTTCTATTTTTTTTTCTCTCTGTTTCCAGAGGAACTACTAGCCAAAGACTAGCCCTGCTCTGCTGGAGACAGGCTAGCACATTCCAAGAAGCAGTGGGGGCGGAGGCGGGACCATGCCTGGATGGCTCTTGGCGAGCAGAGGTGGCATCCTGCAGCCTGTCTCTGTTGGACCGCTCTCCTCTTCCCCTGGTCCTTGACACAGCACGGGCCTGCCTCACTTTACATGCCTCTCTCTCTCCCAGTCTCCAGGATACAGAATTCGATTTCACCAAAAACTCTTACTATCCCCAGCCCCGGTAATGTTCACCTCTGATCCAGGTTTCAGTGTGGCCTCCCTGGCTGTCAGTATTCAATCAGTTGCTCATGGACTCCCAACCTTGAGTTTCTACTGCCAAAAACTTTTGGTCAGCAACTTTTTTTGTTTTTGGGTTTTTGATTTTGGCACAAGAGCTAATTCAGTAGAGAGAAAAACAGGAGAAACTGCCACATGCCCACCCCTCCCCCATATCCAATAATTAGCACGTTTTTGCCACATTTATTTGATCTGTCCCCCCTTTTTTGTTCATTTTTATTTGCTGAGCTCCTTTCAAGCAAATTTCAGACATCTATGATTTCACCTCTGAATCTCTCAAAATACTTAAAAAAAGAAGTAACCGCAATGCTATTACCACCCCTAACAAAATTAACCACAGCGCTTTTCTATTATTGCTTCCCGGCCTGTAATTAAGGTTCCCTGATTGTCTCCAAAGTGTCTTCTTACAGTTGTTTGGTTTGACTCAGGACCCAAACAAGGCCCCACATTACATTTGGCTTTCATCCAAGCATTTAAAATGTATTTTCCCATCCCTGATTTGTTTCATTTTGAACTATATTTTAATTTTTTTAAAAGCAATCTGAATAGCACCTAGAGGCAGTATTTGATTAGAATGCTTGGGGGGGCTGTTGTTATTGTTGTTTGGTTTTCGATGACTGAGACCTGGTGGGCTGCATGTGGCGGGGGGTGAAGAGGATTACTGAGATACCGGCAGCTGAGAAAACAGGAGGCACTGTGTTCGTCTTCAGACCAGAGGCAAAAATAACAGCTAGAGCTAGCACGTAGTCCGTGCTGAATACGCGCCAGGCATTGTTCTAAGTGCTTCGTGTGTAATTTTCTCATTTTTTTTTTTTTTTTTTTTTGAGACGGAGTTTCACTCTTGTTACCCAGGCTGGAGTGCAATGGCGCGATCTCGGCTCACCGCAACCTCCACCTCCTGGGTTCAGGCAATTCTCCTGCCTCAGCCTCCTGAGTAGCTGGGGTTACAGGCACGTGCCACCATGCCCAGCTAATTTTTTGTATTTTTAGTAGAGACGGGGTTTCACCATGTTGACCAGGATGGTCTCGATCTCTTGACCTCGTGATCCACCCGCCTCGGCCTCCCAAAGTGCTGGGATTACAGGCTTGAGCCACCGCGCCCGGCAGTAATTTTCTCATTTTAAAAAGATAACCTCACTGGGATATTCAGGGGCTGGTGAAAGTGCTGCTTTTTTGGTGAGGGGAGGTTATCTAAATGGGTCAGAGTTTGTGAGTGTGTCAGGCTGGGGAGCATTGGTGGGTGCAAAATACTCTATGGGATGGCTGAACTGTCCCCTTGACTCCCAAATGTAAGTCACGTCAATGAAATGTTTTTGCTGTCACCAGGTCTCAGGAGGGGAGTGGAGTCCTGGTGACCTTTGACTCCTTTGCCCTGGACAGATCTGTCTTCTCTTTCTCACCTCCACTCCCATCCTGTGTCTGAAGTCACATGTGCAGAGTCCTAAAATGTCACAGCTCTGGCGGCAGCCTCTGTGATTCATCGCCAGTGGTGGCGGCAGAAGGCGGCCTGGAATTACTTATCCTGGCAAGGTTTTCTCGATGCTCCGGTGAATCAGTGGGGTTATTCTTCATGGACTATAATAATTTTGGTTTCTTATCCTGAAATGGGATCACAGGGCATATTGCAAAGCTTGGAGGGACATGTGTTGTTAACTATTGCATCCTTAAGAAACTCTGAGGTTGGACCTTGAAAAAATGAAGAGTAGACAGTGAAGCCAAAACTGCAGCTGAAGGACTGCAGGTAGAGGCACCACGGAAGGTGGGCCTAAGCACAGGAAAACCTCTGAGCTCCAGGTGAGTCAGGGTGAGGGGCTCATAGGGGACCCTGACTACTGGGACACTGTCAAGGTAAAGTCAGGGGCAGGCCAAGATTGGTGCTGGGAAAGGCTGGGCAGGACACTAGAATCTAGTCCATGAAACTGAAGTAGAGTTAACACAGTCCAAGCTTCGGTACTTGCTTGAATCAGAATCCCAGGTATATGGATAACCTCAGGGCATGTCTGTAAACCAGCCGGCAAAATACGTCAGGAAGATAAAGCATAAAATTGGGAGGGCACCAGTCAGCATAGACCAGTTAAAATTCTTTTCTGTCTGGCCCCTGTTGAAGAGCAGAAGACCTGACACTGTTAGCAGGCCTATGTCTTTCTTTCTTTCTTTCTCTCTCTTTTCTTTCTTTCTCCTTTCTTTCTCCTTTCTTTCTTTTTTGAGACAGAGTCTTACACTGATCCTATTAGCTGGCTTCTTCCCTTCCTCCCTCCCTCCCTTCCTTCCTTTCTTCCTTCCTTCCTTCCTTCCTTCCTTTCCTTCTTTCCTTCTTTCTTTCTTTCTTCAGGGTCTTACTCCGTCACCCAGGCTGGAGTGCAGTGGCACGATCTTGGCTCACTGCAACCTCTACCTACTGGGTTCAAGCAATTCTCCTGCGTCAGGCTCCGGAACGAGTACCTGGGATTGCAGGCGCCTGCCACCGCACCCGGCTAATTTTTGTATTTTTAGTAGAGGTGGGGTCTCACCATGTCGGTCAGGCTGTACGTCTACTCTAAAGGCATTGCTCCCCAAGTCCCGTGTCTTCCCATAGACCTGCCCTGTAGGCCCCTTCCTAGCCTGCCTCCTCCTGCTGTGAGTGTCCACGGAGCTGAACATTGCTGCATGGCCAGGTGGATGAGGATGAGGGAAGAACTGCTTGTCCTGGCCAGTCCCTGGTCATTTTTCTTAACTGAGAAATAAAACAAGGAGCCATTGTTCGGGCAAAATATTTGGGTGTAAGCTTCCACCACTTGGTGTAGCCCTAGTTACTTTATCCATTAAAATCGTTGAGAAAAAAAAATACATTTTAAGATCCATAAATGCTAACATCTTTTCTGCCTTAGGGACACAAATCTATATCGAGATCCACAGCCAAAATAAATAGGAATTTAAATCCAATGGGCTTGCACACCTAATGACCCCCTTCAAGGGTAGAAATATTTAATGATAGCTTACTTTGTGGAAACCCCAGCGACCAGGTTCCAAACAGTCTCAGCTGGGAAACCCAAGTCTTTTTCGTTTGGAAATTCTCGATGATAGGTTTTCAAGGCAGCTGATAAAAGTTAATTATAGTGAGGTGTTTGGCTTCTCTGTAACATACACTTTCACCTGGCCTATGATTGGAGCTTCTTGTCATGTACTCTGAGCAAGGCCAGCTAATGCTACCATACATTTTTTTTTTTTTTCCTTTTGGGGAGCGGTTCCTTAAATTACTACATAAGTAGAACTTCAGATAAAAACGCGATGTCTAGCGTGAGAGCGTTCAGTAGAGCCCCTCCGACCTCCTCTACCACGTCTCTTTCTCTGACTCATTTCACTTTAGTTATGCTGGCCTTATACAAGCCTGGCACAACCTCAGCACAAACACACTAGATTTTCCTACTGCTCAGTAGCTCTCAAGTTTTAGGGAACACCAGAATCCTCCAGTGAAGAATTGCTGGGCCTTCAGAGTTTCAGAGGGGGCCTGAAAATGTGTATTTCCAGCAAGTTCCCAGATTATGTTAATGCTGCTTGTCTTGATGGGGAATCATTTTTGAGAACTATTACTCTAGCTGTTCCTTCTGCCTGAAGCTCCTTCTCCATATATCTGCTTGATTCACTCCTTCACCTCCTTCAAGCCTTTCTTACATGTTACCATCTCAGTGAAGCCCAGCTTGACCACCCTATTTTATATGGCCACCTAATATCTCGAACTCCTGGTGCTTTGGATCACCCTACCCTACTGTAGTATTTTTTTTTCTATTGAACTCATAACCTTCTAACATTCTGTATAATTTATTTGTTATATTTAGTGGCAGTCTCCCCCGCTAGCATATAAGCTCCTCAACCTTTTAATTTGTCCAGTGATGCATCCCTAGCACTTAGAGCCGTGCCTGGCACATAGTAGGTGCTCAATGAATATTTTTTGCATGCGTAATTCAATGCTTAATGTTCCCGTAAATTACAAGGGCAAAAATTCTAATTTCTTCACAGGCTTCAAAGGAGACTATTTTCTTGCCTGTGTTCCTATTTTCATGCAAATTTCTTTATATAAAATTGCTTCACCTTAAATCTATTTATCCTTTAAGTCAGATCGTTCTCTTTTAATTCCTTTATTCTTCGATGGTAGTTCAGCTGCTTCTGACCATTCTCATTGGTTCCCTGCGTCTCATTTTGGGATCCCTGGTTATAAGGTCTCTGAGCACAGAGATCATGTTCTGAATAAATGGCCAAATAGTAGGATCTGAATAAATGCATGTTGGGTAATTGAACATTCTTTTCATAGTAATATCAAGAGAGTTTCATATAAGAATAGCTATTATATTCACAAATAAAAATTGATAATTTGCAAGTGCCTTCCATATTAAATTCTTTTCATCTTCATAAGAACTCTTTAGGGGAGGTAGCAAAGGTATTATGTTCATATGATTTCTGGGGTAAGTAAATTTAGGATAATTTAGATAACAGCCACTTCATCAAGATTAAATGACAAAGTCATGGAATTTTCTGGCACAAAGCTGGAACTCAAGATAGGTTAGTTTCCCTTCTCTAAGAGATCTTAGGAAAGCCTGTTAGATAAATGTGTATGTATTGTGTGTGTTCCTACAATGTCCAAAGAGCTTATGACAAATCTTCAGCTCTGTGTCTCTGAATCTGAAGCTACAATTCTGTGAAGTATTGTTTAGTCTCATTTACTAACAAAGTTAACAGATTTTAAAAAGTTAAGTCACTTGCACAAAGTCACCTGAGCAAGTGATGGAGTCAGGATTTGAACTCAGCTCCAAAATCACGATTTTTTCACTTCTATAGTGCACAATGCCTCCTTGATGGCATGGAACTCATGTCTTTTGATTCACAGTCTGAGGCTCTTCTGTGTATACCAGCCACTAATTGTTATGCTAACCTTGTGCTAATTGCCTGAAAAATATTAATGTCGATTCTCTTGATTCTGCTACAGGGCAGCGAGTCAATAGCTCCTGCCAGATATTTTTTTCTCCTTTGGCTTTTACATACACAGAATCATAAAAAGCTAGAGCTGAAAAGGACATCAGAAGTCATTGGTCCTATCCTTTTGTTTCAAGAATCAGAAAAATAAAGTCCAGAAAGTGTAAAAGATTTGCTTAAAATGAAAGCTACGGACAGGGGAAACCAAGGTATGATTTGCTGTCTGTGCAGACTTTTTTATGGAGTGCCTTTGTGCAGCTTTTGTGTCAAGCTGGACACTAAGGTTTGGGGTTGCATGTGAAGCTGCTGGGTAATGCTGGTGTTGTCAGGTAGCAACGGAAGCCTGGCCCCTCCTCCTTTGGTGGCTGCGGCTGCTGCTCCTCCAGTCTCCTGTTGTAATCACTGCGTGAGGGTGCATTGAGCCATATCTGTATCATAGGACAGTACCCACGCCTGGAAAAATTATGAAGCAGCCAAGAAACACGCATTTGATGCAGCACCCAGAGGACCAAGCTCAGGGGGACAGAAGGTAGCAAGGGATAGACCAAACACTGAGAATCTGAGCAGCTCCGTCTGCGGTAAGAGGCTGATGTACCATTGGTGTGTGTGAGATGCAAGATCACCGGCGTCCTCCTTCCCATTCACTACAAGTGGACAGGGCCCTGGAATCCCATCCGTGTGGACCACAGCGCTCGGGACATTTCTATTAAGCAGATCATGCAACACCGACTGTGCTAGAGGCTGATGTTTGACCTAAACCTTTGCAGAGGCATTGAAACAGAGGTAGTGGGGCCCCTCTCAGACCAAGTCTTGGTGTTAGGAACAGGACAAATGCCTAATTTGCCAAAAAATCTGGCCCTTCTGTCTATTCATGTTTAAAATCCTGGAAAGGCTTCTGGCAAATTCTTTGAATGATTCTCTACTTGATTCTAACTTTAATATTCAGCCTAATCTTGGGAGCAGTTTTAAAAGCAGTGCTCGCTTCACTCCCACCATCTCATCAGCACTTCTGTATAACCTTGATCACATCAATAAAAGGGACTTAAAAGCAGCTGCTTCTCTTCACTGTAATATATCAATATTTTAATTTGGAGCTTTGGGTCTTGTCAGACATCACCAGCGCACAGAGTAGAAGCTCAATAAATATTTGTTAAATAACTTTGAAAGTTATTTCCTTATTTGAAATGAAAGCTGATCAAAAGTATGAATTTTTTTTTTCTTTTTTTTGAGACAGGGTCTCACTCAAAGGTTGGACTGCAGTGGCATGATCTTGGCTCACTACAACCTCCGCCTCCCGGGCTCAAGCCATCCTCCTGCCTCAGCCTCCCAGGTAGCTGGGACTACGTGTGTGCAACCATGACTGGCTAATTTTTGTATGTAGAGTTGGGATGGGGTTTTACCATGTTGCCCAGGCTAGTCTCAAACTCCTGAGCCCAAATGATCTGCCTGCCAAAGTGCTGAACCTTTTTTTTTTTTTGAGACAGAGTTTTGCTCTTGTTGCCCAGGCTGGAGTGAAATGGTGCGATCACGGCTCACTGCAAACTCTGCCTCCCAGGTGCACGAGAGTCTCATGGCTCAGCCTCCCGAGTAGCTGGGATTACAGGTGCCTGCCACCACACCAGGCTAATTTTTGTATTTTTTGTAGAGACGTGGGTTCTGCATGTTGATCAGGTTGGTCTCGAACTCCCAACCTCAGGTGATCCGCATGCCTTGGCCTCCCAAAGTGCTGGGATTACAGGCGTGAGCCACGGTGCCCACCCCCCCTTTTTTTAATCCTGTGAAAGGAAAATAAATTTGGGGACCCCAAAATTGCTAAGCCAAAGGGAAAAGACAAGCTGGGAACTGCTTACAGCAAACTTGCCTCCCATTCTATTTCTAAAAAAGATAGCTACTAAGACTTAAAAAAAGCTACATACCTTCCTTACAATTTGTTCACAAGGAAATTCCTTGTAGACAAAGGACAGATAGAACTCAAAGCCATCCCTCTACTCATGTGAGACAAATGCATATCTGATTGCTTTCTTTGCCCTACTGTTTCACTAAGCCAGGCTAAGACATAAGTGACTATTCCTGTAAATCACGTATTCAGTGAAATGCTAATCAGAAACTCAAAAAGCATGCAACCATTTGTCTTTTTTTTTTTTGAGACGGAGTTTCGCTCTTGTTACCCAGGCTGGAGTGCAATGGTGCGATCTCGGCTCACCGCAACCTCCGCCTCCTGGGTTCAGGCAATTCTCCTGCCTCAGCCTCCTGAGTAGCTGGGATTACAGGCACGCGCCACCATGCCCAGCTAATTTTTTGTAGTTTTAGTAGAGACGGGGTTTCACCATGTTGACCAGGATGGTCTCGATCTCTTGACCTCGTGATCCACCCGCCTCGGCCTCCCAAAGTGCTGGGATTACAGGCGTGAGCCACCGCGCCCGGCCTCCATTTGTCTTTTATCTGCCTATGACCTGGAATCCTCCACCCTGCCTCAAGTTGTCCCGCCTTTCCGGACCAAAGCAATATTCATCTTACATATGTTGATTGATGTCTCATGTTCCCTAAAATGTATAAAACCAAGCTGTGTCCTGACCACTTTGGGCACATGTTGTCAGGACCCCCTGAGTCTGTGTCATGGGTGTGTCCTTTTGATCGAGACTTATCTCAGATACTCTCGGCTGACAGTCCTTTAAAACTTCATTTCTTGGCTGGGCACAGTGGTTCGCGCCCGTAATCCCAGCACTATGGGAGGCCGAGGCAGGAGTATTGATTGAGCTCAAGAGTTTGAGACCAGCCTGGGACACATGGCAAAACCCTGTTTGTACAAAAGAAATACAAAAATTAGCCAGACGTGATGATGCATGCTTATAGTCCCAGCTACTTGGGAGGTTGAGGTGGGAGGGTCACTTGAGCTCAGGAGGTTGAGGCTGCAGTGAGCCGTAGCACTGCACTGTAGCCTGGGCAACAGGGCAAGACCCCATCTCAAGAAAAAAAAAAGGTTCGTTTCTTGTGCTCACTTTGCTCAGTGCTGAGCATGTAATAGTCAGCATATATTTGATGGCTAAATGAATACATTACAGGAACAGAGGAAGTAGGCGTGATTTACAGCCCCGTTCTTATGGGTTTGTATTCCCATGCTGTGTTCTCCCTCCCCACCTCGGGAGCTCAAACCGTTACACGCATATTCAATACACGCCCTCTGCCATCCACCCAGGCCTTGGCGCCAGTGAGGGCCACCTGAGTACTTCTTCTGTGTGGATTCACCCAGGAATAGAACTCTGCCAAATAATTACTTTCCAGGAACCATACGACTCTGTTCTGTTTCTGTAATGCAGCCAACAAGAGTGATGTGCCAGCACGCTATGTGCAAAGATGGATCTCACTCGTTCATGCCACTGTATCAGAAAACTCCACCATCGGGCTGTTTGCCCATTAATTAAATTGCCTGATGAGCATGGAAGGGTGGAGAAAGGGTGGGGGCAAGCTGTTTATTCCCATGTTTAAGTGAATTTTTATTCAACTTTGAAAGGGAATTGTGATTTTTTTTTTCTTCCCTGAGTTGAAACCATTTTATGAGCACATACAGGAAAAGAATGTGATTATGTGATTTCCTTTTTCTATTGAATTATTTGTGCTGCTATTTGTTGTTTGGTTATCTTCATTAAACAATGACCTTCCTGCAAAATAAAAGCTGGATCCTATTTTAGCATGATTAGAGGAAAGAGCACTGACCAAAGAATCAGAGAACCTACGGCTTCGGAGCCATCTGAGGTTTAAACATTGATTTAACCTTCCCAAGCCAAGGTGTCTGTTCTGAAGCAGGTGATCACCGTGGGTGCCCTGCCTACAGCCTTCTGAAAAATAGTACTCCAGAATGCCCCTTGAAAAATGGTATGCGTGCAGTGTAGTATTTTTCAAAATGTTAAGAATGCAACTCTTTGTTTCTTTTTAAAGAAACTGCAGAGATTGGTACTGACCGTTATATTATAAGAGGGACCAGAAACCAGGTCAACCACCTAAGAGAGAAGGCAGGCGGGAAAAATGGCGATGGGAAGGGACAAAGGCACTAGACTGCCCCCAAGTGGTGACTTGGGCATGATGCCTTGAAAGGAGTGGGAGGGATGACCCCGCTAGGGTGACTGAAATGAACAAAGGAAACAATCTAAGAAGAGGTCATACTCATTTCTCATAAGAGCATTTAAATACCATCGGAAAAAACAGACAATAATAACATATTTCACGCAAATTGTGCTCCAACTCACTGGCTTCCCTTTTAAGGCCTGCCACTTTATATTCAATTCGCTGCTCCAGTGAACACAATGAAGTGTTCAGACTCCATTAAGAAACCTCAAAGAAAACAAACCTTGGGCCTTTTTTTGAGTTAGCAGGACAGCTCTTTAAATGCTTCTCACAAGCTGTCATTTGTGCATTCAGGAAACCATTAGGACTTCCTCCTTTGGAAATACGTGTGATTCTTTACCTTCTCATTTGAAACATTAATATTTTCTTACTGTGACCCTTATCCTCAAGAACAAATTTCGTATGCTTCACCAGACAATGCAATGAGCTTCTGAGATGCTGGGATGTGAAGTGGGTTGGTGACAGTGAAGCGGCGTATCTGATGGGAGGAAAACTGGAGTTAGGAGTTGGCAAAGTGGGTAGCATATATATCCTGAGTACTTAGAAATGCAGTAGGGTAGACCAGGCTTTGGGAGAGCCTTGTGGCTGAGAAGGGGGCTTGCCAATTGTGATGAAGCTGTCAGGAGACCAGATGGATTCACAGTGGAAAACATCTCCTCTTCCCTCCTAACGCTGTTAAGAAATGGGACTTGGGCAGACCCCTGGAGAGGCATCATGAAGTGGCTGGCAGAATCATGCAAGCTCAGCGCAATGTCTTAGATTTGACCCCCAGTTCTATCTCTAGCTACATGAGCTGGGAAGCCAGAGAGCAGTGCCTTCAGTAGCCCCAAGAGCAAAATCCCAGGTAATTCCTATCGGATTCCACAATCTCCTATTTAACGAGGCTAATATCCCTCTTTTTACTCAACAAAACCGGTTTGACTAAGTTCATGGATTGGATGTGCCTTCTCGGTTCTCACCGTAAAGGAAAATGTACATATGGGGCCGGGCG
>NW_016107348.1:1486263-1515559 GCF_001604975.1 Cebus imitator | reverse complement strand
AAAAATAAAAAATGAAATTAGCTGCATTTATTTTTTGGATACCTCTGGGTTCAAGCAATTCTCTGCCTCAGCTTCCCCAGTGGCTGGGGTTACAGGCGCCTGCCACCATGCCCGGCTACTTTTTTGTATTTTTAGTAGAGATGGGGTTTCATTATCTTGGCCAGGCTGGTCTTGAACTCCTGACTTCATGATCCACCCACCTCGGCCTCCCAAAGTGCTAGGATTACAGGCGTGAGCCACTGTGGCCGTCCTCATACTTACAGTTTTACAAGCAGCAGTTTTTTCACTCAACAATGTTGTGTGAACGTTGTGAAATTCGTTCTTTGAAAACATGATGTTGAATTTCTGCACACATTCTACTGATGAACATGTAATCATTTAACCAATGCTGTATTGTTGAATACTTAGATTGTTTCCAGTATTTTCCTATTATAAATTATAATGCATATTTCTTCATCTCAGCAGAGAAAGTTATGAACCTTTTATGACTTTTGGTTCATGTTGCAGATTTCCCACTAGAGTAATGGTACCAATTTACATTCCTCTAGTAGTATTTGAGTATTGAGTATTGACATTTTTGAATGTCGATTTCTCTGAATATTATAAAAATGTTTAGCCTGGGCAACATAGAAAGACCCTGTCTCTACAAAATTGTTTTTTAAAATTAGCTGGGCATGGTGATGCACCTGTAGTCCTAGCTACTCAGGAGGCTGAGGGTGGGAGGATTGCTTGAGCCCGAGAGTTTGAGGCTTCAGTGAGTCTTGGCTGCACCACTACACTTTAGCCTGAGTAATAGAACAAGACCCTCTTTTAAAAAAAAAAGTCCGGCTTGTAATCCCGGCATTTAGGGAGGGTGAGGAGGGCAGCTGGCTTGAGCCCACGAGTTAGAGACCAGCCTGGGCAGCGTGGCAAAACCCTATCTCTACAAAAAATACAAAACTAGCCAGGCGTGGTGGTGTGGGCCTGTAGTCCCAGGTGGGGGTTGGAAGGCTGAGGTGGGAGGTTCCATTGAGCACAGGTGGTCAAGGCTGTAATACGCAGTGATGGTTCCACTGTACTCCAGCCTAGACAAAAAAATGGAGATGCTGTTTTTTTTTTTAAAAAAAAAAAAAAAAAGAATCAAGACTTTAGGCTTCTGGTGGATATGAGATTCCAGAAGCTAAACGTGGGCAATGAGTAGAAAAAGTGGCGCTTTGGTTAAATTCTGCCCTCCTGCTATTGCTACGTGGCATTTCCTTACAGTACAGAGTCAGAAGGGAATTTCTGGGATTGCTTTGTCTCTTGGGTTGTTAGGAGTGCAGCAAATGGGACCCGACAACTCTGTGAGAAGCAGGCTCTCTGGTAGGGAGTGGTCAGGACTGCCAATCAAGAAACCTGAGTTTCCTGCAAATAGGCAAAGGCATTTATTAAGCAATATTGAAAAGTAGCCAAGAAATAATATTCCATTTAGTCAGATTGAGGTCACAGTTGCCAATGTATTAAGATCAACTATTGTTAATGATTTTGCCTCAAATGAAAATGAGTTAGAAATCCCGCTCTTTGAGGATGAGCTCTAAGTGGGGATTGAGCGATTGGGATTTAGGGTGCCTCACGCTGTAGGTAGCAAAGCCAGCTATTGGGAGATGGTCGTATTGACTTTGCCTTGAAGGGTTCTCTCTTTGCCTGAATATCAGATCATAGCCTTCTTAGAAAAGTGCTCAGTGACATTTTATTGATCAGCCTTCAAAAAGGAGCACAGCAGTGGGGAGGACCGGGGGGCCAGTCTCCCGCCGTCCTCTGGGCTGGGCCGAAGCGCTGACACCTTCACAGGGTGATGGAGACTTGCCAAAATGCTCTGTTCACCTGGGAGGGTCCTCGTGTACCTGCCTACAATTCCGGAGATACTAAGTCTGATTGCCTGAGACTTCTCCTGGTCAACTCCTCTCAGTATTCTTTTCTCCTCCCTCTCTGACACCCTCCCCTCAACACCTCCCCACTCTGCCACCCCCATTTGACTTGCTGGAACACCTATTTCCTTATCTTATTTGAAACAAAATTATTATATTGTCAAATAAATCAAACTGTGTTCAGCTGGCGTACTGGAGGGATAGCAGAAAAAGCCCTTTGTCCCCACACAGAAGGCACTTAGGAAAATCCCACCCCATTATCTTCCAGGTAATTTGTCCTTTAAGTACTTTTCTTTCATGGAGGAAATTCCAAGTGACAGTAAAAAGAGAAATAGTTCATTTGGAAGACACAATGTAACAGTATTTTCTTAGGGTATTAAATAACGATCCTCTAATTGCTGAATTTAAATCACACAAAAACGCTAGATATTAAAGTCACCTTTTACTTACGCTTTTATTATTTCCAGACATCCTCTGAAATTGTTTTGTCTTATGCCTTTTTTTTTTAATTTAAAGTCACCTTTTAAAAAGAAACTTTGCACGTACCTCATTTTCCCCCAAATAGCCACCCTTATGATTCCTTTGTGTTGTAGAAAAACCTATTGTTTACAAAGTGCTTTCGTATATATTTTCTCACTCGGTCATGATGTGTTAAGGCAGGCTAGAGCACAAATCTTAGCTCACTGTAGCCTCAAACTTGTGATCCTCCCACCTTAGCCTCCCGAGTAGTTGACACCACAGGTACACACCAGCATGCCCAGCTAATTTTTTATTTTTTGTAGAGACAATGACTCTCTGTGTTACCCAAGCTGGTCTCAAATGATCCACCTGCCTTGGCCTCCCATAGTGCTGGGATTACAGGTGTGAGCCCCTCATTTTCAAAGTGAAGATGCTCCGAGAGGTTGGGTGAGTTGTCCAAGGACACCCAGCTTCCGGCAGCTCGCAGCTCGGGTCTGCTTGCTCCTAATTCTGTGTGTGTTCACAGATCCCTGCTACATTTCATTGCTTAAAACAAAACGGAAAACAGCGTATTGCCCTGGGCACTATTTTGCGGCTAGGTTATACTTGGCTTAGCTTTGCACCTAGGCACCCTTTGAAATGTGATTCTGAGCTAGGAAAAAGGCTATTTTAATACATCCAAATGAGGCTTAGTTGAATTTTCCCTCGTATGTGCCTATGACTAAGAGAACATAATGTCTCAAGAAGCTGTTCCGTTAGTACTCTGGTGTTTGTTTTGCTTTTTGTTTTGCTAAAGTCATGAAGTGAGAATTAATTTCCCTTCTAAATACACTGGAAATGTATAGTAACCATTTAGCAAGGCTAGGTTGGTTAAAAATTATTTTTAAAAGATTAAAAGTATAGAGAGCTTCCTGTAGGTTTTGAGTTAGACATAGCTAGTATTCCCCAACATAAAATACTGGAAAACAAAAGCGTGTTCCACAGAAAATATCAGAAGAACAAAAAATTCTTCCTGCTTCTGTCATGGAAGTGAGACTGCCTCAGGGCTGGGGAGCTCCATACAAGCCACTGCCATGAACACAGACCCGGGAACTCAGGGACAAAGGACGGTGCTCCTCCGAAACAGCACTCTAATCCTCAAGAAGGGCATGTTACAACGCACACCCCACAATAACTGCAGATGTGAAATCACCAAGACATTTGTGTAGCACTCATTAAAGAGGGCAACACTGGGCATGGTGGCTCACGCCTGTGGTCCCAGCACTTTGGGAGGCCAAAGTGGGCAGATCACCTGAGGTCAGGAGTTTGAGACCAGCCTGGCCAACATGGCGAAACCCCGTCTCTACTAAAAATACTAAAATTAGACGGGTATGGTGGTGCACACCTGTAATCCCAGCTACTCAGGTGGCTGAGGCAGGAGACTCACTTGAACCTGGGAGGCAGAGGTTGCAGTGAGCCGAGATCGCGCCCCTGCACTCCAGCCTCAAAAAAAAAAAAAAGAAGAAAGAAAAGAGGACAATGACGTTTCCCATGATGTTTCCCAACAGGATTAGCCTCCTCATATTTCCCATCTCCAAAGAGCTCTGAAGTGTTTTAAAACCGGGGGAAAGTTTGTGACCAATTCTGACAGAGTCAAAATCATGAATGATGCCATGCGTAGTAATTACGATTTGACCAGGTTATTTGTTAGGTCTTCCAAAGACTAGAGTCCTGAACCACAGCATTAAATCAATGGAGTTTCCAGCAAATGGGGGTGAGAATTTTCTCCGGGTTCGGATTCACTTAAACATCCTCGGGGTCACTGAGCACTGGGATCACTGAGCACTAAACTGAGAGTCTGGGTCTCTTGTTTTATTTTTGAGGTCTTTAAAAAAAGGAAAAAAATAATAATAAGCAGTTATATGCCCACTATTATGTGGCAGCTGTAAAGAAAGCCACGTGGATGAGTCACTGTCCCTTGAATACACCATTGACATTCCTGCCCCCACACCTTTGCTCATGCCATTCTCCACACCAGACCCTGCACACCCTTCCCGCTCTGGCCTGCTGAGGAAAGCTACGCACAGGCCTCATCACTTCTCATGGACAGTCTCCTCTCCCCTTCCCAGGTCAGCGCTGCCTCCCCTCTTTGAACTCCCAGAGCCCTCGCTGTCTACCTAACACATTTATAACTTGGCACGTCCTCTCCGGAACGGATAATTATTCTTTTATACCCTATCTTTGGAAACAGGCTGAAAATTCCATCAGTGCAGGTATATCTTTCATCCTTTCCTTTTTTTTTTTTTTTAATGTCCCTGATAGCATGCCTCCTACCAAACTGGTTCTCAAAAAAATTCATTAATTGGTTCATGCCTTCATGTAACCAACTGCTGTCATTGTCATCTCTTGGTACATAGAGGCGGGGCTAAATATTCGTTTGAGTTGTTTCTCACCATCCTCTGGGTTACGTCTCTGTGGGACCGTGGATTTGCGTTGTGACAGTGTCGAGATCAAGGTCAGGGAGGAGAACCACAGTGTGTACTTTATAACTCCATTTGAAGGTCTGCTCCCTTTTATCTGTGGCTGTTATCCCAACCAGCGGCAAGGACATAGTTAAGAATTATGAGGATTCAGGAGGGCTGAGAGTCCTGGCTTAATGGAGTGCCACGCTCAGGAAGAAAATATGGCTTCGGATTGAGGAGGGGTCCCGCTTCTCTCCCATGCCACTGGAAAAGGCATCTGACAAATTCAGGGCAGAGTCCCCTGTCCTGTTGCTTATCTATGGGGCTTGATTCACCTGCTTCAAGAGGGGAGGGAGGCAAATGGATCCTAGCTTCCTGGCATTAAATGAGGCTCTTTCCTTAGAGGAGCTGACAAAGCAGTGAAAAGGGGAGTGGGGGAGGCAGAGACAGCAGAATGTTATCTAGAAGAGTAAGTGAGGAGAAACACTTCAGCACAAAGGAGATCAGAGTGGATATGAAAGTTATCTCAAGAAAGGGAGGGCCATTTTTGCAAGGGAGCTCTTGGAGACGGGATTCAATTGCATGGAAGAAAATATTAGGGAAAAATTTTACCTGACTCTATAGAAAGCTTTGCTGAGTTAAGGGGTAAGGTAATAGATTTCAATTCTGATGACCTAAGGGGTATGCGAGGATTAGGACTTCACAGGGAGACAGCAAGGGTCGCAGTGAGGAGTGTGGGCATGGAGTACAGGGAACTGGATTTAAATCTCAGCTGTGGGTTCCTGGCCAGCTAACCGTCTCTGAGACTCAGTTTCCTACTCTGTAAAGCAGGAATGTCTACCACAGTGCACTGCTGAGAGGAGTAAGTGAGGTCATCAGACTGTCGGCACAGTCAGCCCCTGGCGTGTTCCATATGGAAGGGTGGGATATTTCTTGATCTTTTTTCAGGCAATTCTGGCATGGGAGTGCCAAGGGAGACACAGACAGAAAGAAATTCCTCATGGAGGGAATAGCCAACGCATTTCTAGAAGCAATCATCTCTGATGTTGCATTTGAAATGATTTCCTGCCCCAGGCTACAATAGCTCTGTCTGTTCTCATTAGTTATGTCATCTTCAGAAAAATCTGTTTCATGCAACTGCTCTGTGTTAGTGGCACCCTGCAACAGAAAGGAGAAAGGCTGTGTCTGTGCTCCGGTACCTCCAGAGGGAGGAAGGCACAAGCAGCAAGGACTGAGCAGGAAGGTTGCATGAGAGGGAAACGATGTCTCCACACCCAACAGCAAAGGCAGGAGGCCTCGGAAGCGAACTGGACCTGGTAACATCCGGGTTACAAGCACATTCACAACTGAAACGGGAGAAGAAATCGGGAAATACCGTTCGTTGTTGAACGAATCATCCCAGAGCTGAGAGTTGGTAAGAAGGCTTTCTCAGACCCTTTGCCTGATGGCATTTGATCCCTTACTAAGTTAGGCGACTCACTGGAGTAGCTCTAGCACGTTCTAATTAGTCTGTACCTGCCCAGTTTACAAGGCCAGCATCATTGAGTGTCAGCGGTCACTCCATGCACTCACTTCTCCTCTATGCGGCAGGAGGGTTTCCCCAGGTGGCCAGCCTCAGGTCTAGGCAAGGAGACAAATTAATAATAGCACAACAATGAGCTGGCTCAAAATGGGGAAGGATTTCTAGGATGGCTCACAATTGCTGTTGTGTTGTGTCCAGGGCTGCAGCGACTCTTCCTTGACTGGCTGCTTCAGCACCTACCAATAAAATAATTCACAAAGGCCCTCAGATGACGAAGCGGCCACTGTGGCCACTACCCTCACCATTTTTTTTCCTCTGGGGAAGAGCCCTTGCACATACAGGCTCCTTTGCCTGGGGCTGGGGACAGGGCCCACCCTCATATACAGGCAGGAGCAGGGCCTTGCTATCCTCAGGCTCCGACCTCATCACGTGGTACTGTTGAGTCACTCTACTCTGCCTGTGATGTCTTCTGGAAGGGAAGCCGCTTTGCCAAGGGCAGGAGTGGACTGCTGTCATTCATTCTTTCCTACCTCTTTCAATGAATCCAGTCCACCCTCATACGTGGTTTGAAAGCCTTTGCAGGCCTCTGTCCTAAGTTTTTTTTGTTTTTTTTTTTTGTCAAAGTGTCACCCTATCTCCCAGGCTGGAGTGCAGTGGTGCGATCTCAGCTCATTGCAACCTCTGCCTCCTGGGTTCAAACAATTCTTCTGCCTCAGCCCCCTGAGTAGCTGGGACTATAGGCACATGCCAGCATGCCTAGCTAATTTTTGTATTTTTAGTAGAGACAGGGCTTCACCATATTGGCCAGGCTGGCCTTGAACTCCTGACCTCGTGATCTGCCCGCCTCAGCCTTCCAAAGTGCTGAGATTACAGACGTGAGCCACCACACCCAGCCTGTACTAAGTCTTTAGAGTCTCTCCAGACCATCTCCCACTTGCTCACGTTGCTACTCATTAGTCATTCTTAGCTTTCCCATCAGCGACCTCTGCTTTCCTACTCATCCTCCTCCCTACTGATTCCACATGTCAGCCTTCACCTTCGGAACTCATTTCTCTGGCTCCAACTGCAGCACCCGTTTGGACAGAGTCCCAGCTTTCTTCCGCCTCAAACATCTAGGGCTGGACTAAAACCTTTAAAACCTCTAAGCCATGAAATATGCAAGCTATACATTGTACATTATAAATTAGAAAATAAATATAAACCCCCCAAAATTAAATGATGACCCTTAAGTGCCTTCTTAACTGTCAAAAGCTCCGCCTGCCCAAATATCTTGGAGGCCTGATTTGCTGATACTGAAAGCCCATGCTTACGTTGCCCGCTGGTGAGGGATGCGTCCTCCTCCCTCGCTCCGCATGACCACAGGCTCCTGTAAGGACTGACCAGCTGGGCTGTCCTGTTCAGCCTTCTTCGTGAAGCGACGGTCAGCCCAGCTTATGGGCTCACCACATACCTCGCTTCTAGCTCATTTCATCCCCCCAGCAAACCCACCTCTTCTCCCTCCCATCCACCCAAGACAGTATGACAGCGTGTCTATGTGTTTGGTCCTGTCAACTCTTTCTCATTGACTTGATTGCTACTCACCGCTTTTGCCACAATGAGGACTAAAACACGCGGTGCTAGGCATTGCGCTAGAGGTCTGTATTGACTTAACAGTGCCTCTCCAGCCAGGCCCAACCCTCCTACGTGACACTAGGGATGGAGAGAGTAATTTGAGCAACAGGCTGAGACAACGGTTCTGAGCCCAAGCAAATTTACCTGGGTCCCCAGAACATCCATCATTTCTCACTACAAATACCTGAATGCCAGCGGAGACGGTTATGAATAATTTATTGTGTAATTGATTGACTAAAAGGCCAGGAGAGAAATAGCAGGCATGCCCAGGAGGCTGCTCACTCTCTCCTTCCCTTCCTCCCTCCTTTGTTCTCTCTCTCCCTCTCCCCCACCCTTCTCTTTCTTTTTTTTAATCAAAGTGAATTCAAACATGGGCCTACTTTTTATGCACAGCTCAAAGTCCCGATCTCATGACCTTATTCTCTGTGGCACAAGCCTCCCCAAACGCCTTCCTGCACCTTCCTTTGAACCACGTGGAACAGTCGCTGCCACTGTCTTGACTTTCGAGTAATTGCCATTGCAGGCAGTTTTCTCATGACAGTTTGGAGAGGATTTAGAGATTTCTACTCGAGAAGAGAGACTCTGATCGCATCACAATAAAGGTAGTCCTCACATGGACTATGGGCGTGGACCGGAGAGAGGAAACAAAACATACAGGCATCAGGAGGGTGTGCTTTCTAGGGCTGCTGTAACAAAGAACCGCAGACTCTGTGGCTTAGAACAATGGACATTTATAGTCTTATAGTTCCAGTGGCTCCAAGTCCAAAACCAAGGTGTTGGCAGCGCCATGCTCCCGATGAAACACGAAGGAGAGAATGCCTCCTTGCCTCTCCCGGCTCCTGGTGGTTCCCCGGCAGTCCTTAGCGTTCCTTGGCTGGCAGCGGCACCACTCCGGTCTCTGCCTGCACTGCCACATGGTGTTCTCTCTGTGTGTCTCTCTTCACATGCCCATCTTCTTATAAGGACATCTTCTTATATGGTGGCACCTTCTCAGGGCCCACTGTAATCCAGTATGAACATCTTTTTTTTGTTTGAGATGGAATTTCTCTCTTGTTGCCCAGGCTGGAGTGCAATGGCACAATCTCGGCCCACCGAAACTTCCGCCTCCTGGGTTCAAGCAATTCTTCTGCCTCAGCCTCCCAAGTAGCTGGGATTACAGGCATGCACCACCATGCCCAGCTAATTTTGTATTTTTTTAGTAGAGATAGGATTTCTCTATGTCAGTCAGGCTGGTCTCAAAATCCGAACCTCAGCCTCCCAAAGTGCTGGGATTACAAGCATGAGCCACTGCGCCCGGCCAGCCTCATCTTAATTAATTACGTCTGCCATGACCTTATTTCTACATAAGGTCACATTCTCAGGTACAGGGATTAGGACTTCAACATATATTTTTTTTCAAGGGGAACAAAATCCAACCCATACAAGAAACATGCCTATTCTGAGAACGGCCAGTCATTCCGATTGGCTGGAAATGGGTATGACTAGAGGGTGGCGGGAGATGAAAACAATCTAGCGACTAAAATCAGCGGAAAGCGAAGCTGTGGACTTATGAGCTTAGTTTAATGTGGCGAAGGTCTCTGCGTCTCTCATTCCAGCCCAGTAGCTTACAATTTTTTGCCAGTGGTCAAAAGAAAGATAGAGAGCTACCAAGCAGATGAGCCAATAATATATTCTTTATCTGTCATTCATTCGTGTATTTATTCAATAATATTTCTTGAACACCATGTGCCAGGAACCACCCCAGGCAAAGGATTCAGTGGCAAACCAGACAGACATGACTCCTGCTGTCCTATAAAAACAGCTCAAAGTGTGGTTTGACTCGTCATCGGTCATGACCTTCCTTATCAACACGTAACAATGTCTAGAAGGAATTCCAAAGTAGATGAATTAAAAATAGATGGTGGCAAAGTTGTGAAACAAAACAGGAAATCATTTTAAAAGCAGAAAATAAGCAGATCTATCCCCAGGCGAATGACAAGCCTGTGCAAATCTCTTTCTATGTCAAAGCCTCAAAGCCAGTGTCCTATATGGTATCAGATAACTAACTCCTCCAAATTGCTAAGGCATGCTGTCATTCCCGTCATTCCCGTAATGCAAATAGAAAACCCTCAAGTAACCCTGCTGGAAGGTAACAATGGAACACATTGCCCAGTCCTCAACCAGTAGCTGAACATCAAGGGACACGGTGGGAAATACGTAACTCTTTCTCCCAGGCATGAGGGATAAGTGACCATGCCTGGACAAGCACGATGGATTAGAAGCAAGCCTTCAACTCGAATCTGGTCAGTACACTTGTTGATAAATTGCAAAATGTCTCATGTTTCCATGGAAAACAGGGCGCTACTCACATGTGGCTCAGTGTAATTATAATCACTAAAGTTAATATTTTCCATAAACTACTGCTGGTCTCTGAATTGGGCTATATTTGCAGAAACTGTGCTGCAGTCCTTAAAAACACCACATGGAACTACCTTTCAAAGTAATAATGTGCATGAGGTATCTCACCTCTTATCATTCAGTAAGTGATCCTATCCTGGCAGGGAGTTTTCCCTTAAATAATATGTTTTCACAAAAAGTAGGGAAGAGGAAGGGAAAAGAGAAAGAACGTCCCTAATGACATTCACAAACAACCTGGCTTTCTTCTCTTCCCAGGAATGTAGTAGGACTGAATGTCACTGCCCCCTTTGAAGTTAGGTTTGACCATGTGACTCACTTTGGCTGATGAAATGTGTGCCGAAGTGACCTAAGTCCTTTCTGAGTGAAAGCTTTAAGAGCCGCAATTTGGCTGGGCGCGGTGGCTCATGCCTGTAATCCCAGCGCTTTGGGAGGCCAAGGTGGGCGGATCACCTGAAGTCAGGAGTTTGAGATCAGCCTGGCCAACATAGTGAAATCCCATCTCTACTAAAAATACAAAATTTAACTGGGCATGGTGGCGCATGCCTGTAATCCCAGCTACTCGGGAGACTGAGGCAGGAGAATAGCTTGAACCCGGGAGGTGGAGGTTGCAGTGAGCCGAGATGGTGCCACTCCACTCCAGCCTGGGTGACAGAGTGAGGATCTGTGTCAAAAAAGGAAAAAAAAGAGCCATAATTTGCTACATTCTCCTTTCCTGCTGCCTTCGAGATTGTGGAAGCAGGTGTCAAGATGGGTCTTGTCAGCATGCGTCCCTGAGTGATGCTGATGAGCACAGCAACAGAGCATGAGCGAAAAGATTTGTGGGGTTAAGCAAGTGAAGTTTGGGGCTTGTTGTTGTTGTTACTGCCACATAACCTGTCCTGTCCTGACTAAAATTGACAGTGAATTCTGCACGTTAACTCCTGTGGACCAACTAACCCACATCTTCCATGTTAATGAGATAGAGTTCTCAGATGGATGAAACGGGCTTCCCAGAGCAGATTCTCCTGGGTATTCACCTGCCAGGGCAGATCTGTCAGAAAGGCCAAGGTTGGGCTCTAGAGAGGCTATACAGGTTTTAGTAGGAAGTACCAGAATATATTTATTTTAACTACTCAGTTCCAATAGATGCATTGTATAACTATGAAATACTTTGATATAACAAAGGTTAATACAATTTCATTCTAGCCAATACTGATAAAGTCCCAAGAATATTATCAAGAGCAAAGGGATAAAGGAAGAAGGAAGGAAAACAAGTCAGCTGAATGCCATTTTAATAGATGGATTGTAGTCATCAAATTAAATTAATGTCAAAGTCATCCAATGCTCCTGTTCTTCCTGTTCTCAATTCTTTTCACTAAGCCAAAATTCTACTCTAACACTTCACCAACCACTTACATAGAGCTACCTAAAATTACTTCCAGGGGGCCAGGAGTGGTGGTGTATACCTATAATTTTAGTTATTTGGGAGGCTGAGACAGGAGGATTGCTTGAGCACAGGGGTTCAAGGCTCCAGTGAGCTACAACAGTGACACTGCACTCCAGTCGGGGTGACAGAGTAAGACTCTATCTCAGTAAATAGATAAATAACTTCCAGGGGAAGGAAGGGTATAATGAAAGACCAGAATAAAACTATTGCTTTATCCTGGAAAATTGGAGGTTTACTCTACCATGGCTTTATCACTTCGCTGCTCATTTTCCCTTTTCCCTCCCAGTGTCCCAATCAATTCCTTTTACCCTAAACCGCTGTCCTGCAGGTGCGCCTAATGGGCTTTCCCACCTGCCTTCGCTCGCCCGCCAAATGCCCATCTCTCTCACTTTTTTCTATTCAAATCTGACCATCCCTCTAGGCTCAGCTCCCAACTCCAGGAAGCACTGGTTTCTCTCTCATCCTGAGGCAGCAACAATTCTGACCACACGATTCAGTGCTGACTTACGTAATGCTCACTCTCCTTCATGTGAGGCAGTCCTGTCTCCCAGTCTATGGCAGGGCTCCCAACCCTGAGGTCAACCTCCTGTCAGATCAGCAGTTGTATTAGATTCTCACGGGAGTACAAACCCTACTGTGAAGTGCAAGGGATCTAGGCTGCACGCTCCTTATGAGAATCACAAGCCTGATGATCTGAGGTGGAACCGTTCATCTTGAAACCACTTTCCCTCTTGTCTTCCACGAAATCCATTCCTGGTGCCAAAAAGGTTGCTATTGCTACATGCATCTGTGCACACCTCAAGAATTGTCTTCCTTTTCCACCTCTTCTTTCTCAGTCTTCTCTCTTCATAAACAACTCACCCTGTACCATGCATTGAAATGCAACAGGAAACAGACCTTACTATTAAAAAGAGCATGACCGCTGGGTGCGGTGGCTCGCGCCTGTAATCCCAGCACTTTGGGAGGCTGAGGCAGGTGGATCACGAGGTCAAGAGATCAAGACCATCCTGGTCAACACGGTGAAACCCCATCTCTACTAAAAATACAAAAATTAGCTGGATGTGGTGATGCGCACCTGTAGTCCCGGCTACTCAGGAGGCTGAGGCAGGAGAATCACCTGGACCCAGGATGCGGAGGTTGCAGTGAGCCCAGATTGCGCCACTGCACTCCAGCCTGGGAGACAGAGTGAGACTCCATTTCAAAAATAAATAAGTAAATGAATGAAAGAAAGAGCATGACAACTTAATGTACTCAAAACAATTCAAATATTACCTTTACTTATGATAGAAAACATGCCCCTTCATAAAAGTATGATCTACATAAGATGACTATCACGTGGAAGCTATTCTACTGTTTACAAGCAAGAAAAGGGCTGGTCCGAGTGCAGCGGTGTTTACACTAATAGACCACACAATCAGTTACAGATTTATTTGTTCCTTCCCATTCCCACTGCTTCACTTGACTAGGCTTAAAAATAACAAAATGAAAGCAAGAAAGGAACAAACTACTTATTTAGGGTAAAATGTCACAAATACAGTTCATTTCTATCTTTTGGATATCTTATATGAAATTATGTCTCTTTGAAACATTTTTAAAACATGCCAGTTAAAAAGAAATTTGGGGAGCCTTTCATTGATATGGTATGCTTTTATCATATTAAGTACAAATATAAGCTTAATATATTAGTTATATTAAGTACAAACATAGATTCAATGCCTTTGATGCTTTTATATACTCATAGATCAGAAGTGGTAATTAGCATGTGGGCAATGGTCAATAAATTTTTGCTAATTACTCACCTTCCATACAAAGTGATTTTTTTTTTTACCAAGCCTTTTCAAAAAGCTCTGGCTTTCATATGCTAGCTTTTGCCGAAGCTGTATGTGTGTGTGTGTATATATATATAGATATATGTTCATACATTTTAGTCATATGTAATTTGTGTTTGTATTTATTTAGTTATTTAGAGACAGGGTCTTGCTCTATCACCCAGGCTGGAGTGGACTGGCACAATCACAGCTCACTGCAGCCTCCCCCTCCTGGGACTTAAGCAATCCTCCCACCTCAGCCTCCTGAGTAGCTAGAACCACAGGTGTGTGCCACCACACCTGACTAATTTTTTGGATTTTTTGTAGAGATAGGGTCTTGCCATATTTCCCAGGCTATTCTCAGTTCCTGGGCTCAAGCAATCCACCTACTTCAACCTTCCAAAGTGCTAGGATTACAGGCATGAGCCACTGTATCTGGCCATTTATTTATTTGTTTTTTTTTTTTTTTTTTTTTAGACAGGGTCTTGCCCTGTTACCCAGGCCCAAGTGTAGTGGTTCAATCATGGCTCACTGCAGCCTGAACCTCCTGGGCTCAGGTGATCCTCCCATCTCAGCCTCTCAAGTAGCCCTGCTGCTTTTTGTATTTTTTTGCTTTTCTTATTTTTTATTTTTTTAATATATAGATTGGTTTTCGTCATGTTGCCCAGGCTGGACTCGAACTCCTAGCCTCAAGCAATTCTCCTACTTTGGCCCTCCACAGTGCTAAGATTACAGGCATGAGCCACCATGTCTGGCCTGCGTGTGTATTTAAAAGCTTTCTTTGAAAAATGGGAAATTTGAATACAGAGGACTGCATTCTAGATGATATTTGTCAATTTTCTTAGGTATGATAATGTCATTATGGCTCTACAATAGGATTTCTTTATTTTTAGACGATACATACTACAGTGTTAAGGATTGAAAGACCATAATGTCTGCAACTTATTTTCAAGTCATTTATCAAAATGATAAAGCAAATATGGTAAAATGTCCACAATTGTTGAATTCAGGAGGTTTGACCATTTACTATTCGGTCAAATTTTGTTTGAAAATTTTCATAATTAATAGTTTATTTTAAAAAGAAGTTATCATTAAAAAAAATCAGAAGCAGGAACATCAATATTAAGACCAATTAAAAGAGCCAGTGTTCTCTGTGTGTGTGTGTGTGGGAGATGGTATCTCTGCCTGTGAGGTTTACAGTGCTGTCATTTCGAAGCCATATTTGATGCACTCAAATAAATGTTACTATTTTCTTGACTCATCTGGGGGATGAGGGAGGAGAGGTTTAATTCTGCAGCCAAAATAATGGCCTACAGATATTCATGGTCATATGACATTTGAAGCAATAGAAATTTAAAATTTATAATCAGACTTCAACCAGAAAAGTAAATGGGTAATTTTATTTTTAATCTAAAGAAATTTTTTGAATGTCTTCAAAACCATTTGAATGTTATTTCCTGTTTTTAAGGTAATATAAATGAAATTGTTTATATCTGATTATGTTGCCTGATCAGATTTTCTCGATGATAAAAACCATTCCCAGCTTTTGAAGACTAATGTCTCATGAACTCTTCCAAACATAAATGCCACAAAATTCATCAAAGTTGTGGATTTTTCCAGGACGATACTCATCTGTGGACATTAGTATCAACAAAGAAGGGATATTTTCATGAATGCAAACTTAAAGAAAATTCAGCATATGAAAAATTTGTTTTCAGTACATTTTCATTTGCATTTAAACTTTAGTAAACCTGTGTCAAAATATACATGCTAAACATTTTCTCTTCTTTGTGTGTATTTTAGAATGCCAATTTTAAATTTAAGTTCCCCAAAATATCTGGGAGAAGAGGGTGAGGCACAGGAACTGGGGGATAGTAAAAGTGTTAATTTACGCATGAGGAAACAAAATCCAAACAACAGCAAAAACAGCAATCAAAAGGGGCTAATGACGTGGATTCAGAGCTAAGTTGATCTCAGCCTACCCTATATGACCTTGATTTCTCATCGTTACCACATTCAGAATAGTAAGCAGACTTGTCAGAGCGCTTGTTTTAAAACAAAGCACATCTTAACAAAGCCTGTTTTCCTCTTCCAGTTCTTGGGTTCTAAGTCTAAAGAGGAAACAAAATTAGAATTTGGCTACTGTTTAAAATAAAGATATAATTACATGAGCAATTGTTCCATTTACTATGCTATACAACGTGCCAAGGCCTCTGTCCTTCCTAAGCCTCAGGACCCAAAGGACAAAGACAATTCCGCTAGCTGGTCACAGGGGTAGAACTCAAACCTAGCTCCATGGCGCCATCATCTGGTCAATATGTATATTCCACTTGCACTCGGGAGTGCCCAGAAGACGATGGATATCCGGAATCTTGAACCACCTAGAGTGGAATTCAAGCTCAAAGGACTCATGTATATATTTTGTATGAAGGCACAATATAAAATCATATTTTATGTTATGTCTTATTGAGACCCTTTATTCTTCAAACCAGTAACTGGAACCATAAAAATATTGCAGAAATGGATAAAAAATTCTCAGTTTCTTAGCTTCAAGTTCAGGGATACTTTCCTTAAACATCTTTACTTCATGTCTGTATCAGAGGCTCGTGCCTGTAATCCCAGTGCTTTGGTGGCTGAGGGGGGAGCATGGTTTGAGGCCAGGAGTTCAAAGTTACATTGAACTATGATCATGTCACTACACTCCGGCCTGGATGAGAGCATGAGACCCCGTCTTTACTTCAAATCCACCTGCAAACAGTCCAACAGAACCTCTGCCAATTGAGTGGAGTGTATAGATATAAATTGCCCACGCTGCATAAAGGCCCAGGAATTAGATCCACTTGGTCACTCACCTAAATGTAAGGCCTAAGGCAAGTCACCTAATATTTAAGAGGCCTCTTCTGGAAAATAAAGGGGCTCAACTGAGAACTTTTATGGAGAGGCTATCTAGCTTTAAAAATCCTATTATTGGCCGGGCGCGGTGGCTCATGCCTGTAATCCCAGCACTTTGGGAGGCCGAGGCGGGTGGATCACGAGGTCAAGAGATCGAGACCATCCTGGTCAACATGGTGAAACCCCGTCTCTACTAAAACTACAAAAAATTAGCTGGGCATGGTGGCGCGTGCCTGTAATCCCAGCTACTCAGGAGGCTGGGGCAGGAGAATTGCCTGAACCTAGGAGGCGGAGGTTGCGGTGAGCCAAGATCGTGCCATTGCACTCCAGCCTGGGTAACAAGAGTGAAACTGTCTCAAAAAAAAAAAAATCCTATTATTATTTAACTTCAGCATGTCCCACAAAATGCAGTAGTTAATTTTACTGTCGGATTTCCTAATTGTTTCATGAGCACTAATTTTGTTTCTCTGACTAAAATTTAAGTTACTTAATGGCAAGGATGATATCAGACTCCCCAGTCTGTGTACTTTTTACTGTATTACATTACCTAAAACATTAGTGTCAGCATTTAATAAGTTATCGTTGATCAATTTTTACAAAGACAAAATGAGTCGGGCGCAGTGGCTCATGCCTGTAATCCCAGCACTTTAGGAGGCCAAGGCAGGTGGATCACCTGAGGTTGCGAGTTCGAGACCAGCCTGACCAACATTGAGAAACCCCGTCTCTACTAAAAACACAAAATTAGCCGGGCGTGGCGGGGCAAGCCCTGTAATCCCAGCTACTTGGGAGGCTGAGGCAGGAGAATCGCTTGAGCCAGGGAGGGAGAGGTTGCAGTGAGCCGAGACTGTGCCATTGCACTCCAGCCTGGGCAACAAAAGCGAAATTCCGTCTCAAAAAAAAAAAAAAGTCAAAATGATAAGAAAATTTAAAAATGTATTTACTAATAAATACACACTGCATATATTTAATATAATAGCTGCTGTATTTACAATAACAAAAATGTTGCAAATATGGGCAGAAGTCAGCTAGCCATTATGCCTTTAATTGAGTCCGCCAATTTTGCCTTCCTCAGTGGTTCCATACTTACCAAGCACAATGGAACCTCTTCAGGACTGGCATCTAAGAGTATGCTAGGCTTTTATGATCTAATCCTATTTTGCTTTGTGGCATTTGATTTACCCCTATATTTGTATCATGTAATGATAAACAACATCTCTAAAGTCAGTTTGTAAACCCGCAAACATGTTCCCCAGACGTCCTTGTTATTTATTCTGGGTTAAGTTGTCCATCATCATCAAACATCCTCTGTTGAGGGAGTTTCAAAGTTAATGCCATTTCCTCCTCCTCCTCCTTCTCCTCCTCCTCCTCTTCTGAATTTTTAGTAGGAAACACCCATTTCTGAGAACTTGAAGATGAAATTTTTTTCATTAAATTTTGCTCATTATACAGTTTTCACAAAGACTCCAAGGTCAAGACTGGTTTTCTTGTTGTGATTTCTTTTTAAAAATTTAATAAAATTCTGTAATTATTTTATTTGAAGGTTGTCAAATGAACTTCCAGATTATGCAAATTGATAATGCCGTCTAATATCTCTACCTGCTTATCTGCCTATATGCTAGAGTCCTGCTAATGTGCTTAAAGAGTTGGATTAGAGGTCATGGATTTCCTAAGAGATTATGTCTTAAGTAAATACTGCCAATTTGACTTAGTGCTGTAAAAATATAAGACTTTATTTCAGTGAACAGTTTGTAAACCAGGAATATACAGCTTTTAGCGTGAAACCAAGGTGCCTTTCAGAGAATAAAGTGAGAGTTTGGCTTTTATGAAGTTCCTGCCCTGTTCCCGATCAGGTCTGTTTGTGCAAATGAATAATTCAAATTTGCTTAGTTCCGATTGATTGACAGCTGAGCCTTGATTAGCAGAGGTAGATGAGCCCTAATTTGTCTGTTTCGGTGAGCTCTGATTGGTTGGTTCAGGTGAGCTCTGAAACT
The DNA here is from genome assembly GCF_001604975.1 of Cebus imitator. Taxonomy (NCBI): domain Eukaryota; kingdom Metazoa; phylum Chordata; class Mammalia; order Primates; family Cebidae; genus Cebus; species Cebus imitator. The sequence goes on along the minus strand of NW_016107348.1, from coordinate 1,497,126 downwards.
GCCCGAATTGAACAGAGGTGTGGGTTTCTGGTGAACTCATGTATGACTGGGAACTCATGTATGTTTCTGCAAGTGCATGTATGACTTAGAGTCAGCAAATGACTGGTTGGCTCTAATTTTGTTTTTTGGTTTTTTTTGGAGGGGGGAGGTTTGAGACGGCGTCTTGCTGTGTCACCCAGGCTGGAGTGAAGTGGCGCGATCTCAACTCGCTGCAACCTCCGCATCCCGGGGTTCAAGCGATTCTCCTGCCTCAGCCTCCCGAGTAGCTGGGATTACAGGCACCCGCCACCATGCCCGTCTATTTTTTTGTATTTTTAGTAGAGACGGGATTTCACCGTGTTAGCCAGGCTGGTCTCGATCTCCTGACCTTGTGATCCGCCTGCCTAGGCCTCCCAAAGTGCTGGGATTACAGGCATGAGCCACCGCAGCTTGGCTCTAATTTTAAATCTAGGCCCAGGTAGCCACTCGGGATTTATCTTGAAGGACTGGCTCTTTCAGGTTCACATTTGTTTACACTTATAACAACTCTCTTAAATATTTGCAAAATAAGACAGGCTTTGTTAGGCAAGTTTTATCCTGTTAAGAATATAAGACACATTTCAATTTTAAGTGCATGCTAGGTAAGAGAGGAAAACAGCTAACCGCATTTCTGCTGTTTGCGTATTGAATCTTAGTTATTTTCAAGTGAAAACAAGCAACACTGGTTGCTGGTTTTGCACTACTACGTCTTTGCCCATGCAACTACTGCCTGGCATGCCCTTTTCTGCATCACTTGCAGTATTTTATTGACCTTATTCATTTACTATCTATAAACCCTTAAAGAGCAACGACTGTGTCTTTTATACATTCACTCACTTATTTATTCAATAAAGATTTAGCTGGCTGGGTGAGGTGGCTCACACCTGTAATCCCAGCACTTTGGGAGGCCAAGGCAGGCAGATCACTTGAGGTCAGGAGTTGGAGACCAGCCTTGGCAACATGGCAAAACCCCATCTCTACCAAAATACAAAAGTTAGGTAGGCGTGATAGTGCGTGCTTGTAGGCCCAGCTACTTGGGAGGCTGAGGTGGGAGGATTGCTTGAGTCCAGGATGGGGAGATTGCAGTGTTATAGGAGTTGTTAAGAAATTGTGTTAGGCAGGTAGAGAGAAAAGGGGTCATTGGAAAGTGATTTCTTCTAAAGCAGCTCCAGAAACGTGTCTTGTCTAGCAGGAAAGCCCTGAGACCGAGAGCCAGGCCAGCAACCTTTGATATGCAAATACCGTCCATTTGAAACTGGGGCCACCCGAACATGGCGATTCCTTCCCTCTTTTTCTTGCCCTTGCCCCACATGCGCCCGGCAACATGGCTGCCCCCACATATCTCCACATGTGTAGAATATCATGACACCCTGCATTTGCATATTAAAAGGCTAGGGTGGGAGGGCCAGATTTTTCCAGGGTTACAGTGAATGACATGCCTGGTCAAACCAATCCCCTGAGCCCTATGCAAATCAGACACCACCTACTCCAGCCTACTCATATAAGCAGCCATTTTTCCGTGGCACATGGGATTTCCTCTCTCGACTTGGAGCCCCCTTCCCTCTGTCTCTGTACAGGGGAGCGTCTTCCTTCTTACTTGCCTATTAAACTCTCCACTGTTTAAAACCACTCCACGTGCGTCCCTGTCGTTTAATCTAATTGGACTTGAGACGAAAGCCTGATGTTCCTCCACTCATCGGAGCCGTATCAGCAGCAAGGTGAGATCGTGCCACTGCACTCCAGCCTGGGTGACAGAGTGAGACCTCATCAGAAAATATTTAGCTATGTGTTAACTCTGGAGAGTACAGCAGCAATAAAAACAGACCCAAATCCCTCCCCTCATGAAACTTAAATAGATTAAATAAATGAGTAAAAGATATCATGTATTAGATAGCAACAACTACTAGTAGAATAGAGAGTGTTGGTGGGAGTGGAGTTGCAAGTTTTTAATACAGCTGTCGAGGAAGTTTTTACTAATGTGACATTTGAGCAAAGACCTGAAAGAGATGAGGGCAAACTGTGGATATCTGGGGGCAGAGTATTCCAGAAAGAGGGAATAACAAGTGCAAGGGTGCTAAAATAATAATATGTTGTATTGTGCCTGACTTGTGGAAGAGCCACAGGGAGCTTCATGTGGCTGGAGTAGAGTGAAGGAAAGAATAATTTGTACATCTTGGTATTCTTAGGAGTTAGCACTGTGTCTGAATCACATCAGGAATTAATATAATTTTAATGCATCAATCAGTATTTTGGTGCTAATGTAAAAAAAAAGTTATCAAATACCAACATTATTTTTCGCATAATTAGAAAACCATCCTAAAATTCATATGGAACAAAAAAAAAGAGCCCCAATAGCCAAAGCAATCCTAAGCAAAAAGAACAAATCTGGAAGCATCACATTACCAAACTTCGAATTATACTACAAAACTACAATTACCAAAACAGCATGATACTGGTATAAAAGTAGGCACACAGACCAATGAAACCAGAAATAAACCCAAATACAGGCAGCCAACTGATCTTTGACAAAGCATACAAAAACATCAATTGGGAAATGGACACCCTATCTAATAAATGATGCTGGGGAAACTGGCAAGCCACATGTAGAAGAATGAAACTGGATCCCTATTTCATACAAAAATCAAGTCAAGATGAATCAAAGACTTAAATATAAGACCTGAAACTATAAAAATTCTAGAAGACAACATTGTAAAACCTCTTCTAGACATCAGCCTTGGCAAAGAATTAATGACTAAGACCCCAAAAGCAAATGCAAAAGAAAAATAAATAAATGACTTCAGTTAATTCAGATTTTTAGATCAGTTCAGATGTTATGTTGGAAGTATTTTACAACAATCTCAGACTTTTCTCTTTGCATTTCTTCTGTTGCAATACTTAGAACTGTAGCTTATAATAAATATAAACACTAGAAAATGCCACAACATTGTTGGGTAGTACTCTAATAATATGACATTCAGATTTAGCAAGGTTAATAGCACTACTCAACATCACTTAACAAATTGTCAGTTTGAGGACTTATTTTGCTTCTACAACTGATTTCTTAGAACGTCACTCATAGAATTTTATTAACTATGTATATCATGTCATCAATATTTATTTTACTTGCAAGAATGACTCCTCGTTACCAGAAGATGGGGCTGTGAACGCCACGTGCAACATGACCACTATCATGAGCCAGACTGATTAGAGCTTCACTGCTTCTCTCCTGCCTGCTCCTTTTTCTGCTCACTTTAGACTCCATTTGTTAGTGTTTCCTGTCATTGCTTTTGACTTGTTAGCGGGTTTGTTTGAATCAGTGTATGATGACTGCTAAACTTTAATTCCAGCAGAATTGTAATACTTTCTTTTGACTTCCTCATTCCTTGGCTGATTTTTCTTGGGATTCGAAGAAACATAAACCGTTAAGCAGCTAGGTGCGGTGGCTCACAACTGTAATCCCAGCATTTTGGGAGGCCGAGTTCGACGGATCACCTGACATCGGGAGTTGGAGACCAGCCTGAGCAACATGAAGAAACCGCCTCTCTACTAAAACACAAAATTAGCTGGGCATGGTGGTGCTTGCCGTAATCCCAGCTACTCTGGAGGCTGAGGCAGAAGAAATCACTTGAACCTGGGAGATGGAGGTTGTGGTGAGCCAAGATCGTGCCATTGCACTCCAACCTGGGCAACAGGAGCAAAACTCTGTCTTAAAAAAAAAAAAGTTAAGCTTTCAACAACTCAGAAGTAAGGGGACTAACCCCTGAGCAGTTGACTACTGTTGAGTGCAAGTCGTGCCAATAACAGAAACAGCTGAATAACATATATTTTGTACGTTATATGTATTATGTACTGTCTTCCGGAAATAAAGGAAGCTAGAGAAAAGAAACTGTCATTAAGAAAACCATCATAAGGAAGAGAAAATACATTTAAAGTACTGAACTTATTTATCGATACGATAAGTTTATTTCTTTTGCTTACAAGATGAATCCCTGTCTGAAGTGGTAGCAATCGCCGCTGCAGACCTCCGTCTACTGTACTTATTAAGCAATTTAACTTTTTCTTGTAATGTCATGACTTTTCTCTGTTTCTTGGGAGCACTTACAGCATCACTAGTGGCGCTTTATGTACCACAGTGTTATTCAAGGTTTATGGTAGTACACTCAACACAACGAAAAATACACAGGAACCCTGATGGATCACTTTTTACTATGATACACAATTTACTGGAGAGACAACTGCTCTTGTGGAGATGATTAACAACACGAAGTGTTTTAAGTGGATACTCTTTTTTTTTTTTTTTTTTTTTTTTTTGTTAATTTTTTTTTTTTTTTTTTTTTTTTTTTTTTTTTTTTTTTTTTGAGACAGAGTCTTGCTCTGTCACCCAGGCTGAAGTGCAGTGGCGCCATCTTGGCTCACTGCAACCTCCACCTCCCAGGTTCAAGCAATTCTCATTCTTCAGCCTCCTGAGTAGCTGGGATTACAGGCATGTACCACCATGCCCAGGTAATTTTTGTATTTTTAGTAGAGACAGGGTTTCACCATGTTGGTCAGGCTGGTCTCGAACTCCTGACCTCAGGTGATCCACCTGCCTCAGTCTCCCAAAATGCTGGGATTACAGGCATGAGCCACAGCACCCGGCCCTTAAGTGGGTACTCTCAAAACACTTGAACTCACTGCAATAGCAACAAGAGGTGCCAGGAAATTAGTACAGCAGTACAGTATGTATGAGTTACACACAGTTATGATTTAATGCTGCATTTTTATGTTTGTTTCAGTTTCTCTCGACTGTGAATGGTGCCATCGTCTGTGTTTTTGTGTGTTTTGATAAATTTTAACTTTTTATAATACATTTGTGGGGTGGGTGCAGTGGCTTACACCTGTAATCCCAGCACTTTGGGAGGCTGAGGATCACCTGAGGTCAGGAGTTCAAGCCCAGCCTGACCAACATGGTGAAACCCCGTCTCTACTAAAAATACAAAAATTAGCTGGGTGTGGTGATGGGCGCCTGTGATTCCAGCTACTCAGGAGGCTGACACAGGAGAATCGCTTGAACCCAGGAGGCAGAGGTTGCAGTGAGCTGAGATCATGCCATTGCACTCCAGCCTGGGCCACAAGAGCAAGGCTCCATCTCAAAAAAAAATTATATTTGTGTATATCTTATGGTATTAAATGATAAAATAGTATCTACATATTTTATGCATTCGGCATGCCTTTTTCTTAATTTTCCAATATTTCTAGGCTATACAGTTTATCTGTGTTTTTTAAATTATCGCAAATCTCCAAAACATTTTCCAGTCCAATAAGTAGAGAAAAAAACCCATGTATAAGTGTATGCACAGAGTTCAAACTTGTGTTGTTCTGGGCTCAAGTGTACTATCTTTCCCAAGAAATACCTGAATGGAAACACTAATGGTAAAAAGTCTATCTCCTCAGTGTCACCAGATAGACTCTTCAAGGAATAAAACCTTCTCAGGTGTCCATGTTCTTCGGGCAGAGATCTCCAGGAACGCATCTGTAGTTAACCAAGTTGGAATTATTTCTGGTTGCAGTGAGGAGGAACACACACCTCGAGGAAGCATGGGCTACCGTGGTAAGAGGGTGTTAAGAAAGAACATAGTATAGGATTTGGGCTTTGTGATAATTTGGGGGAGAGTCTAAGGAAGCGGGACTATGCTCTAGATTGGATGCAGTCAGAAAGCTGGGCCAAGTCTATGATTGTGTCAGCAGGGAAACGTATCCGAGACATATAATATATGTGTCACATCAAAATATGTTACCAGTGGCAAATCCCTACGGGTCTGCAGCAACCTCAATTCTGGCCTCCTCAGAATAAAGGATTCAACTGAGGGGCATAAGGCAGAAGGAGAGACCAAGGCAAGTTTTAGAGCAGGAGTAACAGTTTATTAAAAGCTTTAGAGCAGGAACGAAAAGGAAAGTATACCTGGAAGAGAGCCAAACAGGCGACCGGAAAGGCAAATATGCAGCTTGATATTTTGACTTGGGTTTTGTTTTGTTTTGAGACAGACGCTTGCTCCGTTGCCCAGGCTGGAGAGCAGTAGCGAGATCTTGGCTTGCAACCTGCACCTCCCAGGTTCAAGCAATTCTCGTGCCTCAGCCTCCTGAGTAGCTAATTTTTTTTTTTTTTTTTTTTTTTGGTATTTTCAGTAGAGATAGGGTTTCACCACATTGGCCAGGCTGGTCTCAAACACCTGACCTCAAGTGATCTGCCCGTCTTGGCCCCCCCAGAGTGGCTGGGATTACAGGCGTGAGCCACTGTGTGCCTGGCCTTGGGGTTTTATACATTGGCTTACTTTTGGGGTCTTGCATTTCTTCTTCCCTGATCCTTTCCTTGGGGTGGGCTGTCCGCATTCGCAAGCTTGAGCCCACTCACCCAACTCTCCTGAGATCTCACTGGGAAGCTGCTGATCACTAGTTTCAGGTGTTTTCTATCTGGAGACGCCTGGTCCCTGGTGCCCGCTGTGACCAATTATTATTTTAGTGGACAGTTAACAACTGCTTGACCATCACCTGATGGTTGCCTGACTAGCTACCCACTGTAACAAGATTCCGATCGTGGGCATCTCAATTTTATCTATATAGAGAAGAGACTAGCATGAGAATAAAGTTGTAATTTGTAAAGAAGTAGTAGTTATTTGTTTTGGTCAAGAAAAAGGTGTTGTATTTTGCAGTTGGTAAAGTGACCTTTTTTGTCTGTAGTTAGAAAAGCTTAATGAAGTGGTTTTTTTTTTTTTATCATTGTATCGTGATTTCAGAGTGACCTTGTCTGAGGTTGCGATTTTGTGGGATTATTTCCATCTAACAGGAGAATAACAAGACCTAGCTGTGAGTGCTGGGCCAGCTTCTGAATGTTAAGGACTCTTTCCATTTTCTTTCTTACATGTTATTTTTATAATAAATTTTTCATTCAAATATAAGTTACATACAGAAAAGTACATAAATTATAACAGGAGTTTGAGACCATCCTGGCCAACATGGTGAAACCCCATCTCTACTAAAAATACAAAAATTAGCCAGGCGTGGTGGCAGGCACCTGTAATCGCAATTACTCAGGAGGCTGAGGCAGGAGAATTGCTTGAACCTGGGAGGTGGAGGTTGCAGTGAGCCGAGATCGTGCCATTGCACTCCAGCCTGGGCAACAAAGAGTGAGACTTCATCTCAACAACAACAACAAAACAACAAAGAAACAACATATCCAACATTTAGAAGTCCCCTTCATGCAGATCACCAACCCTAAGGTCACCCACTCTCCTGACCCTAACACCACAGATTAGTTTTGCGTGATTTTGAACTTTTTATGACTAGAAACATGTAATATATACTTTTTGGAGTATAGGCTTCCTGGATTCAACATAATGTTTGAGATTCATTCACGTTGTTCTGTGTCACTGTAATTAGTTCATTCTCACTGATGAATAGTATTCCATCACATAAACACACCATAGTTTATCCATTCTAGTGTTGATGGACATTCGGGAGCTTCCAGTTTGGAGCAATTAGAAATTAGTTCATAGTGCTGCTAGGAATGTTTTTGTACATGTTTTGGTGAATGCCAGGTATATACTCCCACTGGGGACGAGTCGAATTGCTGTATATTTATGTTCAGCTTTAGTAGATAGTGCTGAACATTTTTCCACAGTGGTTGTACCAATTTATGCTTACACCAGCAGTGTAAGAGAACATGGGAAACCATGTTATGTAAACTGTCCCAGAATACAGGAAAAGATGAAAACTTCTAAATGCATTCTACAAGGATTCTATTACCTGATACAAAATTGAGAAAGTATAGAACAAAATAAAAAATATAGGTTAATGACATCTTTAAATGGAGATGTAAAGTTAATAAACTATTAGCAAACTGAACCTACAAATAATTTTTTTAAAAAAACAACCAAACGAGGACCAGAATGGGTTTATTCCAGTAACAGAAGCTATGCTCAAAAACTAGGAGGAATTTTGAATTGATGCATATTAATTTACCAATGTTAGTTACTATATAATTCATTAAATCCCAAATATATTTTTCGTTAATATAGTTCATTAAAATAAAAACTCTTGTTAATATAATTCCTTTCGAAGACTAGAGAAAAGCAGATAATCTCCAAAGGTGTCAAAAAAGCAGTTGACAGTAATCAATTCTCACTTTAATAAAAATTCTAGAAACAGAAAGATATAAAAGTCCATGCATCTCTCCTTCAGTCTACTTTTCGAGTTCATCGTCCATTATTACCTCACACGCAGGCTAACTTCTGTTTCCTTGCTCCTCCACTTACTAGCTGTGCAGCCTTTGACAGGTTACTTAACCACTCTGTGCTGATTTCCTAAGGGTAAAATAAGACTACCTACCCTATGTAGTAAGGATCAAGTCCTCAATACACTATTGTTAATCACTTTTTAATGTCCAGAATTTGGTCATTAAACATTCCTTTGACTGGATTATGAGCACCTTGACAGCAGGGGCTAACAGTGGAAATTTCTGGAGACTTAAGAATGTTTGTTGAATCCTGATCCAAGCTTTCTCACCTTCCTGTGTTCTCTCATTACTTCCGCATCCTGTCAAGCCGTCTGTCCACCTCTTGCAAGCCTAACCCCGGTCAATAACCATTCTTTACACCACTTTCTTTGCCCTCTTCTTACAGTGCTCATTACATTGTTTCGAGTACTGAATGAATATATAGTGTGTTGTCGTGTTTAACATCTAGGTCATAACCACTCATAATGTTAAGAGTTTCAAAAGTTTCGTACGTTCCTCTAGGGCAGAACTGTGACGTATTTCTGGTTTCACATATTTATAGTGTCTACAAAGCACAGTGGCAAAGGCAGAGCTCGGGATGAGAACTGGGCTAAGAAGGGCGCGCCCCTCACCCCGCAAACCCTACTCTGAGATCCCGGGGAGGTGCGGGCTCCGAAGGTGTGGACGGCAAAATACGTAAAGGAGTGATTCCACTCACCAGTCACACCGTGGGGCGGGACAGCCCCATGTCGCAGTTTCTCATTATTCAACACAGAACCCAACGCGCTGGCAACAGATGCGTGTGCAAGACTGTTTGGGGGCGTTTGGCGCTTAATCTGGGGCAGGCGGAACCTTAGTCCTCATCCCTGAGTTTCCCGCGACTCTGCGCTCACCGCTACACCACCACACGGACGACCTCCTTCCCCCCCCCATCCCCCCCGGGGACCCATCCCGGTGGCGGGCTCCGGAGCTCGAGACTGCTAATTTCAGCGAAACGATTAACAGACGCCCCAACGGCTGACGGCACCGCCTCTCCTCCGGCAGGGAGGGGCGTGCGGCGTATGGTCACCCACGCTTCCCCGCCAGCGCAGAGCACGCCCCACCTAGGCGCGCGCAGCCGGCACGCACGCCGCCCCGCCCCCCCGGCCCGTCGCCACCCGCGCGTTACGCTCGCTCGCATCCCCCGCCCTCGACCCCCGTGCCGTTGGAGGGGCCCGAGGCCAGCCAGAGAGCGCTGTTGGCCGGAGGGAAGCCAGAGGAGACCGGGTCGGCTGGGCGGAGCGGCAGAGGGTCGGGGAGACTGCCTAAACGCCCGGGAGTAGAAGCGGACGGGGGCAGGGTTACGTGAGGGAGCGCGCCGCCACTGAGCTTGGGTCCGACTGGAGCTCGGGGTCGGGACCCAGACTCGGGGGCCAGGTCCCCAAGCCGGCCTTACACCCGAGTCGAGGAGAGACCGGACACAGAGGGACCGAGCGAGCAGGGAGACATGGCTTCATCATTCCTGCCCGCGGGGGCCACTACCGGCGACAGCGGTGGAGAGCTGAGCTCAGGGGACGACTCCGGGGAGGTGGAGTTCCCCCATAGCCCTGAGATCGAGGAGTCCAGTTGCCTGGCCGAGCTGTTTGAGAAGGCTGCAGCGCACCTGCAAGGCCTGATTCAGGTGGCCAGCAGGGAGCAGCTCTTGTACCTGTATGCCAGGTACAAACAGGTAAAGTAGCAGGGAAAGGGTGGATGGGGGAGAAAGACACGTGGCCTTCTTCCTCAAAAGCTGATAGCAAACATGTGTGGTTAATAGCTAGGTGTAATGAAGCTTGTGTGTATGTATTTTGTTTGTTTTTTGACCATCTCCTCGAGATGAGCATCATCCTTGTTGATGGAAAAAACGTGTTTGCTTTCCTGGGAGTGATATTTATTTAGCTGGACACTGAATGACAATTTTTCTGTTTCTTCTTTGACTTATTCAGTGATCTAGCACTTTACCAGCCTCAGAACCTTTACAAAATGAGGTTGATAAAATAAAATTTATCAATCATTTACTCTTTCCAAAGGGCCACATGGAAGTAAATATGGTAAAGTTAATAAAAATATATTGAGATCCCATAAGATAATATGATTGTAACAAATAATGTAATGCCATACAAAATACAGTATTACAACTTTTATTGTGATTTTTATAAAATCCTAAGTATCTTTGACTTATGTTTTCGTTGAATATGGCTTCCTTTTTGTTTGATACAATCCTAAAAATTTTAGAGCTATGAATGCCAGATGAAAGAATCCCCTTCTTTTACAGCAAAGGAAACTGAAGGCCATAGAGAGTAGGTAACTTGCGAAGGGTCATACAGATTCATCAGTCGGAACTGGATTGTAGCTCCTGACTCAGCCTAATGCTATGAACTATACCTGGAAATAGGGAGATGTATAGACTTGTTTAATTTATAATTCACAGTGACATTGGCTAGGTACCAGAAGGAAAATAACTGCTTTATCATAATCAACATATATTTGTTTAGCAGCTTTTATGTGCAAGACACTTGATTATAATGCCTACAGAGAATGCAGAGAAGCAAAAATATGACACTTTTTTTTTTTTT
>NW_016107348.1:1463774-1485498 GCF_001604975.1 Cebus imitator | reverse complement strand
TGAGATGTAGTCTTGCTCTGTCACCCAGGCTGGAGTGCAGTGGTGTGATCTTGGCTCACTACAACCTCTGCCTCCCAGGTTCAAGCGATTCTCCTGCCTCAGCTTCCCGAGTAGCTGGGATTACAGGTGTCTGCCACCGCGCCCAACTAATTTTGGTACTTTTAGTAGAGATGGGGTTTCACCATGTTGGCCATAGTTGACCAGGCTGGACTTAACCTGACCTCAGGTGATCTCCCTACGTTGGCCTCCGAAAGTGCTGGGATTACAGGCATGAGCCACCACACGTTAATAATACTTTATTAATGTTAACTGTTGTTTCAAGTCTTAAATTTTGTGTGATCAGATGGGAAGTACACAGTAACTTCTGCTGCATACAGAATTATGTTGACTATTTTGAGGAAAAGCACTTGTGTAATTTCTGAGTTGCAAAATGAACTATATTTCCATGGAAATCATTTTTACTTAACAGAACAACTCACAGATAATCATACCTACTCAGATTTGGGTATTTGGCATGTAGTTTTTTGAAAATGAATGAAATAAGCCTATTATATTTGTTGCCAGTTATACCATTTGAGCCTTCAAAGTGAAAATGAGAAATTTGGAAAATCTGTATCTGCTACCATGAGCTTGAAGCTTCCCAGTACTTAAAAACTTTTTTTGATGAAATCAGTGGTGACAGTCATGAATGTGAACGTTTGCTATTATATCATGAAATGTGTCAACATTTGAAAAGTCTGTGTAACTCAGGAAACCATATTTTCTAAATATTTCATGGATTGATTATGTGTTGGTAAAAGATGCCTTTCAAAGTATAAGTCAGACCAATGGATTTCAGTGTTAACAGTATGAAAAATTCATTGATCTGAGTTCAGATTCCTCACTGCAACTGACCTTAAAGAAACAACCATCTGTTAGGTTTTGGCATAGTATCAAAGAAGAATATCTACAATTATTTGAAAATGCTGCTAAAATACTTCTCTTTTCTAACAACATATCTGTGTGAAGCCGAATTTTCTTCGTACACTTCAACCAAAACAACATATTGCAGTAGATTGGATGCAGCAGTAGATATGCAAATGCAACTGGCTTCTACTAAGCCAGACATTGAGGAAATTAAAAAATGTAAAACAGTGCTACTTTTCTCACTAATTGTTTTTAGACTATATAGTTATTTTGCATGAAATGTTATTTATGTTAACATCTAATGGGTTTATTATTTTTAAATGAAATAATACACATTTTAAAAATGTCTCAGTTTTAATTTCTAATATGGTAAATATTGATAGATACAACCCATGTAAATGATGGCTCTTTAGGATCCTTAATTTCTGAGAATATAAAGGGATTACAAGACTAAAAAATTTGAAAACTACTTCCCTGAGTTCCATTTTCATGGTCAGAGGTGGCTTACCTTCACCACATGTAAATTCTATCCAGAGCCAAGGGAAAGAGGAAGACAAGCTCCTTTTCTTTTTAAGGAAGGTATTTTAATCACTCTTATACACATCCAGTCCCCAGAACCCAGGCAGAAGTTGGATGGCCATGTGTAATGTGTAGCTGGAAGATCCTGTGTCCAGCCTTCTGTTATTATAGGAGAAATGGAGAAGAACTATTGGCATTTGTTTGTACAACTGGGTGGTGTCTGGTTAAAAAATAAAAACAGTTATAACTGCTATTTTTATGATGTCTTAAAGCTTGTATAATTTATTTCATATTCCTTTTTTCTTTTTTTGAGATGGAGTCTCACTCTTGTTGCCCAGGCTGGAGTGCAATGGCATGTTGGCTCACTGCAACCTCCACCTCCCAGGTTCAAGTGGTTCTCCTGCCTCAACCTCTCGAGTAGCTGGGATTACAGGCACGCGCCACCATGCCCAGCTAATTTTTTTGTATTTTTAGTAGAGAGGGGGTTTCACTATGTTGGCCAGGCTGGTCTCGAACTCCCTACCTCAGGTGATCCACCCACTTCAGTCTCCCAAAGTGTTGGGATTACAGGCTAACAATCTGGTAGTTAATGTGATTTTAGACAGTGCAGAATGGAAGCCCAGACTCTATTTAGGATTTAAGGCAGAATGATGTAGTAAAGGAATATTGAACTTTGGAGTCAAACACTCTTGGATTTAAATCCAGACTGCTGATTCAGGATTTATTAATGTGTGAACTGAGACAACCCTCCTGAGTTTCTCTATCCTCATTTATAAAATGAGTTTGTAATGGCATACCTAGCAGGATTATTTTTTGGCTCATTCAAGATAAAATATGTAAAGTGTTTGGTCCATGGTGATTCTTCAAGAAATGTCTGTGATTTCTTGAAAAATCAAGAAATTCTCAAGTGATTCTTCAACAAAGGCTCCTTCTGTCTCACCCTTTGTTCTCTCCATTCCATGGTAACAGGGCTACTCCTATGTAAGTATACATTTTAATAACAGCAGAGGGCCATGTGATTAATCGCTAAGCAAACGATAGAGGTGGTAATTGATATGAATTCAGAGGTAGGTGAGATCATTATAGACTGAAAGGGTTCTTAGAATCTGAAATTTGAGTAGAACTGGAAGGATGCGCATCTTGCTTGAAAAGCTGAGGAAGGGGGTGGGCCTCCCAAAGTGCTAGGATTACAAGGGGGCACGGTGGCTTACACTTGTAATCCCAGCACTTTGGGAGGCCGAGGTGGGTGGATCACTTGAGGTCATGAGTTCGAGACCAGCCTGAGCAACATGGAGAAACCCCCGTCTCTACTAAAAACTACAAAAAATTAGACAAGCGTGGTGGTGCGCTCCTGTAATCCCAGCTACTTGGGAGGCTGAGGCAGAAGAATTGCTTGAACCTGGGAAGCGAGGTTTCGGTGAGCTGAGATCGCACCATTGCACTCTAGCCTGGGCATCAAGAGCGAAACTCCCTCTCAAAAAAAAAAAAAAAAAAAAAAAGAAAGAAAGAAAAGCTGAGGAAGGAAGAAAAGGCATTTTAGGTGAGTGGAGTCACAAGCAAAACCCTGAACTAGGAATCCCTAAGGGAGTGAGTAGATCATTCTGGTTAGATGAAGGCATCAGTTAGATTTTAGCAGAATTCAAGTGTGTAAAAATAATGGGTGACAGAGGGAAAGTCCGTGAGAAGTAGATAGGTGCTGTGGATGAGTTAAGAACAGTTAGTTACAGGCTCTATTCTAACAGAAAGATGACACTTTACAGAAAACTTTCTAACACATGGTGCAAAAAGTGTAAAGTACCATAGAAGATATATAGAGTAAATGATATAAGAGTTCATGAGGAAGGAAGATTACTTCTGGCAGTGGGAACTGGGGGCTGTATAGTGAATTCTGCACTTGTTTGAATTTCACTTATGCTTATTCTCAATGAAAATACTAACTATACAGTTTACAAATGTCATGTGAGGATTAAAATTAATGAAAATTAAGTATTGACCACAAACAAGAGGTAAGACGTTGTAGAAAAATAGAATTTTATTGTTGAAAACCCCTGAAATTTTTTTGCATGGCTTTTGGCATCCAAATTTGTATTGATGAGTTTTCATAATAGGGCACTTTAAAAGTAGTACACTTATTTCCTGGAATTTTGGAGAGAGGAAATGCTAATAGAGTTACAAGAATCAGCCTGAAGAAATTATATTATGAATTCTGATAAATACCTCTGAAGCTTATTAATTGTATGTTAAAACATTCTTTTACTTTATAAATGATAAGGAAGTGTATATAATCTATATTGATAACTTGTCTTACATATAATTAGTCTAGGAAATGTAACCGTTTATCCCAGTTTTTCTCTATTACAGTATTAGATAATAGTTCTTTTATGCAGTAAACCAAAGTAGGCTGTATGTAAAGTTTGATTCTGTTTGGTTTTTTTTGTTGTTGTTGTTGTTTGCTTTTGCAAAGAATGTTAAATTTTGCTGTTCCATATAGATGCAAATATTTTCCAAGCTATAGTTACTAAATATACATAATACATTTGAAAAGGAAAAGTTTCCCAGACATTTCTTTGAAAAATAAGTTCTTGATTTTCCCTCTTTCATTTAGGTCAAAGTTGGAAATTGCAATACTCCTAAACCAAGCTTCTTTGATTTTGAAGGAAAGCAAAAATGGTAAGAAATTCTTGGAATCTTTAATGAGGTTGTTGGAAAGGGTTAAGGTGTTAAGGAACTAGAAAGCAGTGAGCTGATTAAAGAATTATTTTTATATTAATCTCTCTGCTGTAGACCGTACTAGTGACAGGTAATTGGGAGAGAGATTAAAGAAATCTACTTTTAGCTAAGTCTCCTGAAGGATTCTTATGCTCACATGTTGGAATATAAGTGGTTCACAACAGACCTACAGACATGCCTTACATTTTAATACATGAGAGAGTAACTGTGAGAGCTCTTGCTTGAGATTTTCCTTTTCTATCATTCAGCCCCTAATGGATCACCACTTCTCCCCCCTGGAGGGATCTTGCCAGAACGATAGGAAGGGCAGAAGAGCAGGATAAATCCCCATTTTTTACCCTTCTCCCCTGTCTCAATTTTATCTCCTTGTCTCTTGCTACTCTTGTGTTCCTTGCCCCACTCATGCCACGGTAAATAAGTGCACATAGTACTCTTGGGAAGAAGGGGGAAAAGTTCAGTGAGAAACCAAAACTAGATACTAACTTTGCTTTTTCTTTGAATACGTTAAAAAAAAGATTAATCTTCTGCAAACTTTTTAAACTTACAATTCAGAAAATTCCTCTAGTCATTTATGAGACCTTATCTTCTCTTACCTTGCCTAAGTGGAAAAAGAGAAATTGCATACAACTGGGAATCTTAGTTATAGAAAGGAAGGCTTTGGAGCATCAGCCCTGGAATGAAAAGAAGGTTAGAAGGTAGAGTTAAAAAAGAAAAAAGATGAAATGTGGTTATGGAGAGAGGAAGTGCTAAAATATGGGTTTTGACCTTGCATTCTGGAACAGTCCCACACAAAATCTGGTCCCCTTGATAAATTTCCTGCCTGCCAACAGTTTGTTACCCAAATGTAAGGAGATACAGGGCTTGAACCCATGTATAAATCACTTATGTCACTAACCATACTGTTTAGTTCAGCTGATATATTTTTGTATAGGACTGTCTCAGTGCAGGAAGCAGTGCATTGATTATGTTCTTGCACAAGTTTTTTGATTGATGATAACCAGCAGTTTTCTGGCATTTTATTACTATTCTAAATACCTGATGTTAACTTTTACTGTGAGGTTTTTGTTATAATTTATGAAATTTTATGGCTTCATTTTTTTCCTATACTTTGCCTGTTTCTCCATTGTTTTTAGCAATTAAGAACATTAGATTTTATAGCCATCATAATAATAGTTTAGGCTAGAGCATCAACAAATGCTAAAATGGTAGATGACAAAATACGAGGGAAATATTGGGGAAAAACTATTGAGGCAATCCGTTGTTAAAATGCTAGGTGAAAAACTACTGGGGAGCAAAACTGTAGGTTACAGGCTGACCCACAGTTTGCTTTTTTATTATGAGGAAGAAACCTGACAGATACTGCCTTTACCAAGCCATGAATCTTACTGGTGATGGGACAGACTGACCGATGCATCAGATTACAGTGCATCAGACCAGTGAGGTGCATTGTAAAGGTCTTGTCACCTATATATGGCTCTGCTGAAATACTTTAACCTGGTTCTAATTATGATTGATCATTTTTGGCAAGAACACTATGTAGATGGGAAACAATTAGACAAATTCAAATTGAGGGATATTTTATAAAACAGTTGGACTCTTAATACCAACAATATGGAAGACAAAAAAGCTAAAGATGCATGAAACTCAGTGCTGTGTGTGGATCTTGATTGGTTCCTGGTGTGGAGAAGAAAGCCATAAAGGAAATTATTGGGACAATCAGGAAAATCTGAACGTATAGCCTCTATAATAGTATTGATGGTAAATTTCCTGAGTTTGTGTAAGCTGATCTGTTTAGGGATGAAGTGTTATGATGCATATAAGTAACTTGCAAGGAATTTAGTAAAATTTAGAAGACCTTAGAAAAATATATTCATTATAGAAGGAGGAAGGTAATGAAAAAAATGTGGGACTGAGTTCTGTTTGACAGTGAATCAAGGAAATAGATAAGCCCTGGTTGGAATTAGAAATAATTGGCAGGGAAAAACCAAGAAGGAGGCCTGTCCTAGCAGCCTGCAGGAAAAAAAAAAAAAAAAAAAAAAAAAAAAAAAGAAAAAAAAAAAAAAAAAGGAAAAAAAAAAAAAAAAAAGAAAAAAAAGTGTGACCCAAAAGGGAGTTCACGACTAAAATGTCGCTTTTGACATGTATACTGTAGGAAGTCCCTAACTTACTAATTAGTATTCTGTTGTTGTTGTTGTTGTTTTGAAACGGAGTCTTGCTCTGTTGCCCAAGCCGGAGTGCAGTGGCACCATCTCAGCATACTGCATCCTCTGCCTCCCAGGTTCAAGCAATTCTCCTGCCTCAGCCTCCTGAGCAGCTGGACTACAGGTGTGCACCACCATGCCCAGCTATTTTTAGTAGAGACGGGGTTTCACCATGTTGACCAGGCTGGTCTCGAACTCCTGATTTCAGGTGATCCACACACCTCAGCCTCCCAAAGTGCTGGGATTACAGGTGTGAGTCATTCCTTACTTTTGAAGTCCCAGTCTAAGTTCTCAGGATCAGTTGATTGTAGCTTATAGATGAGATAACAGCAGAAAGGGAAGGTGGATTTCTTGTATCTTAAGTAAGAAGTTTGATCCATTTTCCTCAGGAATGTGTTTTTTATGTGATGTTTAGTTTCTATATGACCAAAATGCCGTAAGCACAGTTAATTTATGAGAACAATCTCTGTTAGCCTGTAGACCATACATTCTCAATAGGTGTGAAAATTGGTTTGAGGGAGTGACAAAATCTTAGATTACAGTGGTTTGTAGTCGTTCAGAATTTAATAGATAAGCAGTGTATCTGTGTTATTAAAATTTCATAGGGGAGGGCGATTAGGACAAAAAAATGTTTGAAAAGGCTTCCTAAGTAGGGCAATAAAGTCTGTATAGCTCTAGACCAATGTACATGCAGAAAGACAGAACTCCTCTATCCAATAGCTTATTATCTCTATATCCCAAGACCCTTGAAATGTGCATACAATTTTTTTAATAATAAGAAAAATGCTGTTTGTGTTATTTGCATAGTTAATGACAGGCCATTTTGGATATTCCATATTGTAGGGAAGCATGGAAAGCACTTGGTGATTCAAGCCCCAGCCAAGCAATGCAGGAATATATTGCAGTAGTTAGAAAGCTAGATCCAGGTTGGAATCCTCAGGTAAGACTTAATGATTGTAAATAATACTTTCCAAAAACTTAGGATCTTTCTCTGAAATAAATGTTAAAACCTAAGCTTAGTTTTAAGTAACATGCTTTAAGTTTTACTTTCTTGAAAGAATATAAGGTTATTGTAATATTTATCTAATAAAATAATTGCTGGCTGGGTGTGGTGGTTCGTGCCTGTAATCCCAGCACTTTGGGAGGCCAAGCTGGGTGGGTCACCTGAGGTAAGAGTTCAAGACCAGCCAGGCCAACATGGCAAAACCTTGTCTCTACTAAAAATATAAACATTAGCCGGATGTGGTGGTATACACCTGTCATCCCAGCTACTCGTGAAGCTAAGGCAAGAGACTCTCTTAAACCTGGGAGACTGAGGCTGCAGTGAGCCAAGATCAGACCACTGCACTCCAGCCTGGACAACAGTGTGAGACTCCATCTCAGAAAAATTAAAAACATTAATAATAATTATTTAAATAGTAACATAACCAGCTGCTAATGCTGAGAGCTTTTCGGAGTTGCAGAGTTTTTGAAAGCAGAAAAATTTGAATTATGTAAGAATTGGAAAAAGTTTAACTTGAGATTATCATTATGCTGGAAAAAAGAAAGTTACTCTTGGATTTCTTTTTTATGATCACCTTTTATGCAAGGACAAAATGCTTCTTATTAGGGAATAAAGATGAATAAGACATGATTTCTGCCATTATGTAGTTTAAAGTATAATAGAGAAGATAAAACATATCAAAAATATATCTTTAATACTATAAAACAATAATAATGTAAATGCTAGGGAATCCAGCAGGAAAAGAGATTGCTTTGGACTTTGGAAGCATTGGATGTTGTTTACTTAAATGTACCCTGTTTTTCTGATACACTTATTGGAGAACATCTAGAAAGAATTTAATAAAGGAGGGGTTACTATCTAAGAATATTGTTAAATGATTAACAGGTATTTCAGTGAGATAGAGGCTGCATTGTACCATGTAAAAAATGCAAATTGAATTTTTTCAATAAAAGTTAGGCTGGGCCAGGCGTGATGGCTCATGCCTGTAATCCCAGCACTTTGGGAGGCCTAGGTGAGTGGATCACGAGACCATCCTGGCCAACATGGTGAAACCCTGTCTCTCCTAAAATACAAAAATTAGCTGGGTGTGGTGGTGCACACCTGTAGTCCCAGCTACTCAGGAGGCTGAGGCAGGAGAATCACTTGAACCCAGGAGGTGGAGACTGCAGTGAGCTGAGATCGCACCATAGCACTCCATCCTGGGCAACAGAGCGAGACTCTTTCCCAAAAAAAAAAAAAAAAAAAAAAAGTAGGCCAAACATTTTAGCAGTTAATGAATTTAACAAGTTTTAATATTTTTGTAATAATTACATAATTGCATGAGTGCATAGTTGTTACTGGTATGAAGGAATTGTTCCATTAATCATGGAATCTTAAAAATCTCAGACTTGTTAGGAACTTTAAAAGTTTATACGTTATGGCATATTAAAAACGTATCTTAAGAATACAAAGTGGAAGAGATAACCAACTTTGGATATCTTTAATGATATGACTGCCTTTTAGAAGTCATTGAAAAATTTCCTTTTTTTTGGTGACAGGGTCTCACTACTCTATCACCCAGACTGGAGCACAGTGGCGGAATCTTTGCTCACTGTATCCTCTACCTCTCAGGTTCAAGTGATTCTCCCACTTTAACCTTTGGGACTACAGGTGCGCACCACTACACCTGGCTAATTTTTGCATGTGTGTGTGTGTATGTATATATACATACACATACAAACTATATATATACAAAAATGGCTAATTTTTGTGTGTTTGTATGTATATATGCACACAAATATATATATATATATATATATATATTTTTTTTTTTTTTTTTTTTTTTATATTGTTTTTTTTTTTTTTTTTTTTTTTTTTTTTTTTTTTTAAGTAGAGATGGGTTTTGCCGTGTTGGCCAGGCTGGTCTTGAACGCCTGACCTCACCTGATCCACCCGCCTCAACCTCCCAAAGTGCTGGGATTATAGGTGTGAGAAATTTCCCTGTGTGTCTGATGTGCATGAGTGTTCATTTTCAGAAATTTTCTATTATCTTTTATAAGACACCAAATATACATACAAGTATATATCTCAAGGTTCTGAGGGCTTAAAATCTGAAAATCAGTGGTCAAAACAGGTGCCCCCTGAGCTGAGCTCAGCCTGAACATTTGTGGCACAATGTTTAAAAATGAAACAAAACTCGAATGTGAGTGCCTTTAGGCAGAGTATTTTTTAGGTCCACTCATTGTGGTCTCATTCTTCCCTACCCTATTGCTGATACTTGGCCTATGAAGGCCTGTGAGTTTATAAATTCTGATAAATGACAGAATTTATGATTTCTTACTTTAATAAAATTTTGCTACTCTTAAAAATGTTTGCAGGCTGGGCGTGGTGGCTCATGCCTGTAATCCCGGCACTTTGGGAGGCCCAGGCGGGTGGATCACCTGAGGTCAGGAGTTTGAGTCAGCCTGACCAACGTGGTGAAATCTCATCTTTACTAAAAAATGCAAAAATTAGCTGGGCATGGTGGCAGGTGCCTGTAGTCCCAGCTACTTGGGAGGCTGAGGCAGGAGAATCGCTTGAACCCAGGAGGCGGTGGTTGCAGTGGGCAGAGGTTGCAGTGAACTGAGGTCACACCATTGCACTCCAGCCTGGGCAATAGAGCAAGACTTCATCTCAAAAAAAAAAAAAAAAAAAAAAAAATGCTTGCAGATTCCATGTAGTTAAGTAGTTCTTCTTTACAGAAATCCAAACAGGTGTTAAGGATGTTTTTTAAAAATGTCTAAATCTCACCTATTGAACATAATATACTTGAGTAAACCAAGCAGAACCAAAGGTACATATTCTTTAATGAATTATTAAATACATTAAATAATAAACTTTAAAAATTAATACATTATTTAATACATTAAATAAAATTAAAAGAATACGTAACATACTATTCTAAAAGTATTTTAACATTGGAATCTAGTTGAAGGGGGAATTTTATGTTTTATTAACATTTTAACTTTTAGTTTAAACACTGAGCTGGTCCCCTTTGACTCATAGCTTTTTTTTGCCTTTACTTTTTAGAAAGAGGCAGATCATAGCCTCCATGTCAGAAGAGATTCGGCATTTAGTTCATTATCTTTTAGGTTAAATAATACTTTTCTTTTGATATTCTAAAAAAAAAAAATAAGAACAACATGCATTCTGAATGTGCTGAATTGTTTTGTTTTGTTTTGTTTTGTTTTTTGAGATGGAGTCTCTCTCTGTCACCCAGGCTGGAGTACAGTGGCATAGTCTTGGCTCACTGCAACCTCCACCTCCCAGATCCAAGCATTTCTCCAGCCTCAGCTTCCTGAGCAGCTGGGATTACAGGCATGAGCCACCACACCCAGCCTGAATGTGCTGAGTTCTTTTCATGTATTGTTCTTTGATATCTTCACAAAAAGTCTTCACAGTTAGAAACTATTATAATATGTATTTTTTAAATGAGGAAATTCAGGCTCAGAGAGATTTAGTAACTTGCCTGAAATTAGCCAGCAAAGGCGAGTGGTGACTCACTTCTGTAATTCCAACACTTTGGGAGGCTGAGGCAGGAGGATCACTTGAGGCCAGGAGTTTGAGAGCCCCCTGGGCAACAAAGCAAGACCCTATCTCTATTTAAAACAAACAAACAAAATTAGCCAGACACAGTGTTGTGCACCTGTAGTCGCAGCTATCTGGGAGTCTGAGATGGGAGGATCCGTTGAGCCCAGGAGTTCAAGGTTGCAGTCAGC
The DNA here is from genome assembly GCF_001604975.1 of Cebus imitator. Lineage (NCBI taxonomy): Eukaryota > Metazoa > Chordata > Mammalia > Primates > Cebidae > Cebus > Cebus imitator. The sequence continues at coordinate 1,474,402 of NW_016107348.1, read as the reverse complement.
TGTGATTGCACCACTGCACTCCAGCCGTGATTGCACCACTGCACTCCAGCCTGGGTGACAGAGGGAGACCTGAGCAAGACCCCAACTCAAAAAAATAAAAAAGGCCAGGCGCAGTGGCTCATGCCAGTAATCCCAGCACTTTGGGAGGCCGAGGCGGGCGGATCACGAGGTCAAGAGATCGAGACCATCCTGGCCAAAGTAGTGAAACCCCGTCTCTACTAAAATATAAAAATTAGCTGGGCGTGGTCGCGCACGTCTGTAGTCCCAGCTACTCAGGAGGCTGAGGCAGGAGAATTGCTTGAAGCTGGGAGGCGGAGGTTGCAGAGAGCTGAGACTATGCCACTGTACTCCAGCCTGGCATCTGGCGACAGAGCAAGACACTGTATCAAAAAAGCCGGCCAACAAGTGATGGCACTGGGATTTAGGCCTGTGTTTATATGAGTCCAGAGCCCTGTTGTTAACCACTCTGCTCTCTGTTTTAGAGCTGATACTGGAAATACGTTTGTAAGGTATAAACTTAAGAATATGTGTAAAAAATTCAAGGTAGCTATCATTTTAATCAAAGCTCTATGGTACCTTGAGGTATAAAACAGTGCTTTAAAATTCAGCTTTAAAAATGACTATGTTTTCTGTTGTATGTTTCATTTTATCTCAAGAATATGTTGTTCAGTGTCTACTATAATCAAGGTAATTATTTTGCCTTTGTTTGGGGGGTAGTGTAAGTTTTTGTTTTGATTTTTTAAATTTTGAATAATATAAGGAACTTCTGTAAGGCCTTTATCTAGATTCACCACAAGTTGTATTTGCTTTATCGTTCTCTTTCTTCACATAGACACACATGTATATAACACATACACATACATGTGTGCATGCATGCGCAAATAAATACATTTTTTCCAAATTGTTTGAGATAAGTTGGAGACATCATGTTCCTTTATCACTGATTCAGGATTTTTTTCCTAAGGAAAAGAACCTTTTCTTATGCAGTGGTCCCCACTTATCCTCAGGGGATCCATTCTAAGACCCCCAGTGAGTACCTGAAACTGTAGCTGGTACTAACCTGACTGCTGTCAGTTGGGAAACGTTTCTGTTCATGTCTTCAGTCCCCAAAGCAAATGTTTTTTTCTTCCTAAGTAGTTATGTTGCATTATGGCTGTAACTTTTTGTAGTTTCAGGTGTGACAGGAAAACTAGCACAAGCTTTCTTTCCTCCACAGTTTCATGGATAGATTTGTTCTTGCTATCGATCTCAGCAACCTCAGCATACTATTTTTTTCTTGAGAACTTTCCACATTTCACCTAAAAGAAGCAAGTTATGGCTTCTCTGTGGCACGCTGAATTGCCAGTATCACTACTCTTGTACTTTGGGGCCATTATTAAGTAAAATCATGGTTACTTGAACACAAACATGATACTGTGACAGCGGCCAATCTGATAACCTTGAAGGGAGCTAAGTGACTAATGGGCAGGTAGCATAGACAGTGTGACTACACTGGCTAGACAAAGGGATGATTTCTGTTCTAGGCAGGATGGAGTGGTTTGGGGTGGAGGGCGTGAGATGGTGTGAAATTTCATCACACTGCCCAGAATGGTGCTGCACAGTTTAAAACTTGGGAATGGTTTATTTCTGGAATTTTCCATTTAATATTTTGGGTTGGCAGTGGGTAACTGAAACCATGGAAAATGCAACTGTGGATAAAGGGGGACTACTGTTATAAGTATACTCTAATGATGAAAATCAGGAATTTTAACATTGATGTAGTATTGTCAGCTCTATAGTCCATATTCACATTTGTCATTATAATGATAATGTCCTTAATAATGTCCTACATAGTTATTGTTAAAATGCTGATTTATCTTCTAATGCAGCGTCCTGTATCACATTTAGTTGTCATGTCTCTTTAGTCTCCTTTAATGGAGCAGTTTCTCAGCCTTTTTTTTTTTTCCTTTCTTGCCCATGATGCTTTTGAATATTATGGGCCAGTTTTGTAGAATGTCCCTTATTTTGGGTTTGCCTGATGTTTCCTTAGATTTAGATTATACATTTTTAGGAAGAATACCACACAGTTGTGTGCTTCTCAACACATCATACCGGGAGTTACATGTTACCTGTTTGTCCCAATGTTTGGATGTTAACTTCGATCACTTGGGTAAAGTGGTGTCTGCCAGATTTCTCTGCTGTCAAGTTCCTGTTGTTCCCTTTGTAATTAATGGGAAGTTGATTCCTTTTGTAATTAATTAATACTTTGTGGGGAGACAGTTTGAGACTATGTAAATATCCTTTTCCTAGTCAGATTTCACCCACTAGTTTTAATATTTGTGAATTATTTTACCTCCATAATTTTGTCCTCATTGATTATTTAGCATTCGTCTGTAAGGATGGACTTTCCCTTTCCACCCATTTTTAATTTATTTATTGTTGAGAACTTTCCTCCCATTTATTTATTTATTCATTGTCAAGAACTGTGAAAGTTCTTGACAATGTAAGTTAGGCTGTTACTGTTTCTTAGGTGCTGGCAGAAGGCACAAGACTCTTGGGTCAGAGCCAAAGGACTTTATTATTCATGGCATGGCAAACTGTATGAGCCTCATTTGGTTTGCATTGATTTTTTTTGTGTCACTCAAGTCCCACAGGGATGACGCAGGTGGTCCTAGCTGGATTCTTACATATGTTGGGTTGTGCTATAGGGAAGGAACACTGAGCTATGGGGATTGACCACTTTTTTAGCAGATGGAAGCAAGCTTGATTGTTGTCAGGGGATGGAGAGATGTTACCTTATCCTTGTAGATGGCTTCCTGCACACACAATCCTGAAAAATGGCCCAGGTAAAGAATGGTCAGGTCCTGGACTATTGAACAAGAATGTGTAGGGACACTCAGGGCTCATGGTAGATTGCCTCTTTCAACGTTCATGTATTTATATCAGTTTAGATTCATGGATTTTTATTTTATTCAGTGGGGTATAATCCCATTAAAATCATTATTTTTTTGGCTACTGGGAGTCCCTTCAAGATGGCTCCTGTATTTATATTGGTATAAATTCATGGATTTCTATTTTATTCAGTGGGGTATAATTCATTAAAAGTATTTATTTGGCTACTTGGAACTTTTTCAAGATGGCTTCTATGTCCTTTTTTGTATGTCTCTGTTAGAAATAAGGCTTGGAGTTGTAAGGAAAATTGAGCACTTAGACAAAGGACTTCTTAGCAAAGCAAATTTACTTTTGTGCAGAAGGGTGCCTCCTGTATGGCTGGCTGTTACGAGAGCATTTTGAACAAAGGAGAGTAGAAGTTTTTATTCCTAATGCGACTCCTGCCTTTGTGTCTTGTCTTTATTGGCTAGGTTTGGACTGCACAATTTAAACTAGACTTGATTGGCTAAACATTTAAACTTTCTTAGATAAGGTGGACACATGATGGGAGAGGGGAGAGGAGGAAGGGGTCATCTGTGGCGATCTCGAACTACAGAGCTAGTCTTTTTTTAAAGAAAGGAATGTGAGCTGGTGCTGATAATGCTGCTGGTGCTGTGACATGCCTGGGCATGTAGTAAAGTCAGAAACAAGAAAAGGAGGAGAACAGGGGATGGGGGAGGACTGGGAATTAAAGAATAAAATGTTGAATAGGCTGTTTGAAGAGAAACTTTGCCATATCTCACAGTCCTCATCATTCTTGAGCATTTTCTTACTTCTTGGCACAAGACGTTTAAAGCAGTATTAGTTTCCTAGGGGTGCCGTAGTAAAGTACCACAGATGAGTACTTTGTTGTTTAAAACAATAGAAAATTATTCTCTTAAAGTTGTGGAGAAGTTGGAAAGAAGGTGTTAGCAGAGCCATGTTCCCTGTGAAGGTTGTAGGGAAGAATCATTCCTTGCCTCTTCCCACTTGTGGTGGCTCCAGGCATTGTTTGGCTTGTGGCAGCTTAGCTCCGTTCTTAGCCTGTGTCTTCACATGGCCGCGTTCCCTATGTTTCTGTGTCCAAATCTCCCTCTTTTTTTTCTTGTAGACATCAGTAATTGAATTTAGGGCCCACCCCAATCCAGTATGACCTCATTTTAACTTACATCTGCAAAGATCCTATTTCCAGTTAAGGTCTCATTGACAGGTACTTGGGATTAAGATTTGGGCATACTTTTTTGGGAGACACAATTCAACCCACTACACAGACTTACCTGATGTTTTTCCTGCTCTATCCTTGGAATTGGCTGCTTCTCTTTGGTTCTTTAGTGGATGATAGTATTTAGAAACCCAGGTCTAGTTGCTAGGGTATATTCATTGCTGCTGGAGTGTCATTGCTTCTAGGCCCTCTCAGAAGACAGACCTAAAATTACATACCCTCAAATACATGTATCTATAGATACACACACTTTTGTACATATATGCATATATATGTATGTATACATATGCATAGATACACATGTTGAATACATATAGACACAGATATGTATATACGTATATTAATACGTAACTCTCACACATATATATCCTATATCAGTATTTATTTATCTACTTATATACTAAAAACCATAAGTTTATATTCATACCTCTGATTCCAACCCAACACTACAGGGTACATGCTAGCCTTCCCTCTTTCATATTTAAAACTCCTTTCTCCAACAGAAGAACCCTGGCCCCCAGAATCCTCAACATAGTTACTCATTTGCTTAAGTTTAGAATATGCAGAAAGTAGTTTCAGAATTTCTAACCTATACGACTGTGAGAAGAAAATATACCAATAAAGTTCTCTAGAGGAGTCTTTGTTTTTTTGGCAAGATTTATGTATAATGAAATGTACAAACATTAAGTATGTAATTCAATGAGTTTTGACAAATAATAGGCAGTTTTGTAAAAACTTGGGTGGAATTGGAAAATAACTGCATCCCAGTCACCTTGTTTCTTTGACTAGTTAAGTGACTCACTGATCACATGGAAGGGTAACATTTTCTTTAATGTGAATGCCCTGAGCCATGAAGTAGCCCTATTCTGAAGTGGCTTCCTTGCTTGTAAATACATAATGTTACCATGTAAAGCAGGACCACCAAACTGTAAGTCTTGTGGTATTTTCATGTATTTTCCACTCTGGACAAAAAGGTATGTTTTTATCCCTGATAAATATTAATAGTTCTAGAAGAGGACATTTTCCAAATTAAAGAATTAGATATTTTTTCATAATTCCCAGATAATACCTGATATTTTCCATAGCTCTTTGGAAAAGATTCTTGTTCCAAGATGCATGGGTTTCTTTTGAGTCCTATTATACACGGTTTTTAAGTACTAATAGTAGAATGATTAAATTTTGAGTGTGTTTGGTATTTTAATCATATACATTAGACAAAAACAAAAGCGCCTATTAATGACATTAATGATCTCTCTCCAGATCTCACTGATTAAAAAATTAATAGTATGTATTTTACATATATAATTAAAATTTATCCTAATCTATAATAGATTACCATTTTATATTGAACCAAATATAAAATGAGGCATTTTTTTCTTTTTTCTACCATATATTAAGGCATTATTTATACTAGTCAGTCATTTATTTCACACATTAATTTTATACTTGCTGTGTGCAAGTTTTAGTTCTAGGGGTTGGGGATTTAGCACTGAACACAGCAGAACAACCCCTGCTCTTAGGAAACTTACAGTCGAACAGAGATAAGTAATAGAGTACGTAAATATTATAGTTTTTAGTAAATGTAGTGTCTTAGAAAGTGATTAATACTGTGGAGGGAAAGCAGGGAAGAAGGATAGGGCACACAGGAGATAGGGGTACCTTCTTAATTTAAAATAAGATGCTAAGGGAAGGCTCACTGAAAAAGCGACATTGAGCATAGATTTAAATTAAGTGAAAGGAGAAGGGGGAAGAACATTGCGCATTAAGGATACAGCCAGTGCACGTCTCTAAAGTAGGATCATGCCTAGTGTGCTCTGGAAACTGCAGCGAGGACTGAATGTATATGAGAATGAGGGGCAGAGAAATAGAAAATTAGGCAGAGTTGGGCACATGGTGTAGCCTGTTGTAAGGATTGTGGCCTCTACTCTGAATTCAGAGAAGCAAAATATACTGATTGTAAACTTGTAAAAAGACATAGGTATTTCTCCACATTGTCCACTAAATAACATTTTAATGGAAATAATAGAGGCTTATGGAAACAAAAATTCAAACAGTGTGGAAGAGTATAAAATGAAACTTTTAGAACAAGTACCTTGCCCCACACACTCATACACTCATTCAGTCCTATTCCCTGGAAGTGTCTTTTAACCTGTGATTATTTCTGTAATCCTGCGGCGCTACCTCCATAACAGCAAGCTCTAAATTCTTCTTTTAAAAAAAGTTTTCTTTGAAAATTGAACGGTTGTTTGATACATAGATGAAGGTTAACTTATTTTCCGCAATTCCACTGCTCTTTGTCCTCTACCTCCATTTCTAGTCACACCTAGTAAAACCTTTAGTGACCACCAGAGGGAGCAAAGTTCATTATAAATAAATGCAGTTCTATTCTCGGGAATTTCTGGTGCTTTCTATGTATTTCAGTGGTATTGTTAATACCTTGGCTCTCTCTCTTGCTTTTTTTTTTTTTTTTTTAAACCTCTTAGATCTTTAAAACTTTTATATTTACTCAGAATCTTACTAATTTCATTTCTCTTCATCTCACTGTTATGATGATATTTATATTTAGTCCAGCATCCATTGTTATTGTATTTGTGTGTTGTCTGTGGAGATAAATAGCATAGATGGGAAAACTGACACTCTTTTCTTTTGTTCCAGCAGCTAAATAAGTGATTATCTAGCTGTCCAGTATCCATCGAGCCTTTAGCAAAATTTGCTACTATTCATCTGTGGTTTTTGTAACATCATCTAGTTGTCTGTTACTTACAAAAATTATTGAAAGAGATAAATTTATACGTGTTGTATATACTTACCTGTGAAGGCAGTCGTAACTTTTAGAATTTATGTTTTAAAAAATAACTAGACAGATATGTTTATTTTTGACAAAAATTTACCTTTGACTTTTTTCTTGTTAGTCATATTTAATTTTTGCTGACTGTGGGGTATTAAATTAAGGTTCTCTAGCTGCCTTATGCTAGAGAGTAATTCTTAAGTTATATTTTCTCATGTATTAAAACTGTCATCTCAGAAAGAAATTCACCTGACTGTTGAACTTGATAGTACCCCATCCAGCCCATAGGCTCTTCAAGGCAAGGACTCTGTCAGATTTCCCTTTGTATTGTTATTTACCACCTACAAAATTTAGCACAGGGCCATGCTATAGAGGGCACCTAGATTATTCTAATTTCCTTCGAATTCTCTTTTCCAGGGTAAATAACATTAATACATTTCTCTCATAGGGTGTATTTCCAACCTTCTCCTGGTTCTTTTGTTTCTTCAAGTTCTAGGGTACAATTTATGCTCAGTATAAAGGATAATACTTTATTCAATGCAATTTGCATTTTTAGAGCATATAGATATGTAGGATACTATTAGCAATTTCTGAAAAAATCTACCTGGAAATAAATAGAAAACTCAGCATATAAAAGACTAACAGTGTTGCTGAAGAGATTAAAATATACGCAGGGAAAGTGACTTTTGAATTAAGATTTGAATATGGTAAAGGCAACTTTTAAGGTGATAGGAATATTATAAAGCACAAAGTCTGCATCATTAAATATTGTTTTGCCCCAAGATTGAGACCGTGTTGATGGTTTTCAAAACTGTGTCTCTCCCTATCATTCTTGCAGTTTTAACACAGCCTATATTGAATCTAAATTTATTTTTTAGCCCTGATCTTTCCTGTGACCCTGATCAGGGCTTATGGTTTTTAGACCAGGGTCACAAAAAAGATCAAAAACAAACAAGTGCCTTCATGGGCCAGCTCATTAGCATAAGTGAATAAAGTGGGTTTTGATTTATATAGAGAGAATCCTGAGGCTGTGGTTTCAAGTGAAGTGCATGCCCTATTTAAAGAGGGTAATTGGACCTTGGCTGCAGCCAGTTATTGCCATGAATGCTCAGTTGCCAGATCTGATGTGAAATCTCAATTTTTAAGTGAAATCTTCTGATTTTTTTTTTTAGTTAAACATAGTATGAGCCTAATCAAGTACATCTCCAAGCTACATTTGATTTGAAGAACTTTGCCTTTTTGGCTTTTAGCTTTATGTGCTGAGATGCTTACTGACCATTTCTGTTTAGTGTTGGATTGGCACTTCAAACTCAACAAGCCTAAAATAGAACTCATCAACTCTCTATCCCCTTACCCTGCCTTCATATGCTTTATTCTCCTTCATTCCTTATTTAATGGTACTGCCTTATTCTGAGATTATTCAAGTGAGCAACCTAGTAGTGATCCCTGAATCTCTTCTTACTGCTTTACCTTTTTTTCTTTTTTTTTTAGTTCATGTCTTTTATAAACTCATACAGTTACTTGTCTTCTGGTTTGTTGAAGCAGTAAATCAGACAACATTTACCACAATAATGTCTGTCAAAGTGGCTTGCCATAAGCACTCCAGCACCAGTCATCAGAAGGGCACTCTCCACGAAGGCAACTAATTTTGCCATTCTCATCCAGCTTACAATATTTCAGGACAGCCAGCTTAACCTTCTTTTGTGTCTATTCTTCTTGGGAGTGGTGTAAGACTTCTTCCTTTTCTTAACACCACCATGAAGTCTCGACACAAGATGAAGACTAGACTCCTTTTGAATGTTGTAGTCAAAGTATGTCCATCTTCCAGTTGCTTGCCAGCAAAGATCAGTCTTTCCTGATCAGGAGGAATTCCTTCCTTATCCTGGATCTTGGCCTTTACATTTTCTATCGTACCGGAGGATTCAACCTCGAGGGTGATGATCTTCCCCATGGGGGTTTTCACAAAAATCTGCATTTTGGTGGCGGCTCCACTGCAGATGGCGGTTTGAAAAGGGAGAACTCTTACTGCTTTTTCTTAGTGACCTGTTTAATTAGTTACCAGGTGTCACTAATGTTATCTTCTAATCACTCTACATCTCTCACTTTCTTTCTACCCCTACTGCCTCTGTCTTAGTATATATATACTATCATCATCTCTTGCCTAGGCTGTTGCAATTTCACCTGTATTCTCCTTGTTTTGTATGTGGTCCCTCTCAATTCTGTCCTCCACATTGCTTCAGAAATGACTTAATATATATATCTGACCATGTTTTCCCCATTCAAAAGTGGTTACCCTTTACTTACAGTCTAAATTAAAATAGCATCACATACAAAGTCCACTATAATCTGGTTTATAGTCACACTTGAGGTTCACCTTTTATCCTTCTTCATCTTTTATTTTAGATTCCAGTACTATCAGACTGCTTGTATTTTCTTTTTTCTTTGGTTTTAAGACAGCGTCTGGCTCTGTCATCCAGGCTGGAGTGCAGTGGTGCGATCTCTGCTCACTGCACCCTCTGCCTCCTGGGCTCAAGCTATCCTCCCACCTCAGCCTCCTGAATACCTGGGACTACAGGTGTGTGTCACTACACTTGACTAGTTTTTTGTATTTTTAGTAGAGACAGGGTTTCGCCATGTTGCCCGGGCCGGTCTCGAACTCCTGGACTCAAGTAATCCACCTGCCTCAGCCTCAAAGTGCTGGGATTACAGGCATACCTGCCAGACTGCTTGTATTTTCTTACAACTATATGGAGTACTTGTGAAATTTTGTTACATGTATATAATGCATACTAATCAAGTCAGGCAGGGGTATCTGTACCTTTTTGTCAAGTGTAGTCACTCTGCTCTGCTATCAAACATTGGATTTATTTCTTCTTTCTTACTGTATGTTTGCACCCATTAACCCACTTCATTTTCCCCTCTTTCCCCTATTCGCCCCTCCTACTCTGTTATCTATCTTTCCACTCTCCACCTGCATGTGATCAAATTTTTTAGCTCATACGTATAAATGAGAACATGTGATATTTGTATCTGGCTTATTTCACTTAAGATAATGACCTGCAGTTCCATCCATGTTTCTGCAAATAACATGATTTCATTCTTTTTTGTAGCCAAGTAATGTTTTATTGTGTGTGTATACCACATTTTCTTTATCCTTTCATCTGTGATAGACATTAAGGTTGACTTTTCATTGTTGCTATTGTGAATAGTGCTGCAATAAGCATGCAAGTGTGGATTTTTTGATAGAAGATACTTTAAAAGAGAGTGATGAATATTTTGTTTGTTTTTAGAGACAAGGTCTTGCTGTGTTGCCCAGGCTGTAGTGCAGTGGCACAATCCTTGCTCATTGTAGCCTCAAATTCCTGGGCTCAAGTGATCCTCCCACCTTGGCCTCCTGAGTACCTGGGACTACAGGTGTGTGCCATCACACCAGCTAATTTTCTTTGGTGGAGATGGGGTCTTGCTTGTTGCCCAGGCTAGTCTTGAACACCTGGGCTCAAGTGATCCTCTCATCTTGGCTGCTCAAAGTGCTGGTGTTACAGGCGTGAGCCACTGTGCCCAGCTGAATGGATAATTGAAATAGGTACTTCTCTAGTATAAAATTCTTTTTAAAAAAGAGATTATAGCCGGGCTCGGTGGCTCAAGCCTGTAATCCCAGCACTTTGGGAGGCCGAGGCGGGTGGATCACGAGGTCAAGAGATCGAGACCATCCTGGTCAACATGGTGAAA
>NW_016107348.1:1456158-1463351 GCF_001604975.1 Cebus imitator | reverse complement strand
AAAAAAAAAAAAAAAAAAATAGATTAGAACTAAAAATGATTTTGTTTTCCTATTCAACCCATGTAAGTTAAGAAAAATAAGCATCATAAGGTGACATAAATTTATTAGAAAACTTAGAGAACATTAGTATCCTGTGCAACTAAAATTTTCTTTTGCAAAAGAATTTTTTTTTTCCCCAAAGAGATGGAGTCTCACTATGTTGCCTAGGCTAGATCTGAACTTCTGGACACAAGTGATTCTCCTGCCTCATCCTTCCAAGTAGCCAGGACTGCAGATGCACACTGCTTCAGCCAGCTTGCAGACTTCTTATTTTTGCAAGAGAAAATACTTTTATCTGTGCGTTACAGCAGGATAAGCTTTTTGCAAATAAAACAGTTACACAGTAGATTAATTGAATTATGATGTTAAAGCTGTAGCTAAATAATTAATCTAGAAATAGTTTCTTTCTTGATTTTAATAAAATATTTCTGTTCGGAATTAAGAATTAGAACTACATTTTATCTGTTTTTTAAATTATAAGGAGATTATTTTTTCTACTGAAAATACATTTGTTCTAATGGTAAACTTTATTATTATGACGTGTTTTGTTACTAGGAACAGAAATTGAATATATTTTGGGCTACATTTATTAACCTCCATATAGAGGTAGTTTTCAATACAGAAAAGCGTGATATATTAGTAAAAACATTAAATGATCTACCCTACTGACTTTATGAAGAGTTAAGCAATGTTTAGGAACTGTAGGTTTCTTAATGCTTATGTGTATGCTGTTATATGCATGTATGTGTTAATCAGTGGTCCCTGTTTGTGGTTTAAAAATGTAAGACAATCCTCCCTGATCTGTAGTTTAGCTTTCTAAGGGGTTACAGTCACCTGAGGTCAACAGTGGTCCAAAAATATTAAGTGGAAAATTCCAGAAGTAAACAATTCATTTAGTTTTAAATTGCACATCATATTGTGGTGAAATCTCTCCTGTCCCACTCTGTACATTCCTTTGTCAAGCTGTATCCATTACCTGTTCCTATATAGGAAAAAGCCTAGTACATATAGGGCTCTGTAGTGTCTACAGTTGCAGGCATCTACTAGGGATCTTAAAACGCATACCCTGTGGATAAGGGGGTGTAATGTTATATAAAACATTACATGGTGTAATGTTTTGCTTAGCTTCAGAGGGGAACTGGTGAATAGACACATAATCTGATAAATTCATTAAATACTTTCACATTTCTTCCATCCATTTACTTGAGTTTTTGAGTTTTCGTGTGTGTGTGTGTGTGTGTGTGTGTGTGTGTGTGTGTGTGTTTGTTTGAGACAGAGTCTCTCAGTCCTCTAGGCTGGAGCGCAATGGCATAATCTCGGCAACCTACATTTCCCGGGTTCAAGCAATTCTCCTGCGTCAGCCTCCCAAGTACCTGGGATTACAGACACTTGCCACCATACCTGACTAATTTTTGTAGTTTTCATTGAGGTGGGGTTTCACCATGTTGGCTAGGATGGTCTCCAACTCCCGATCTCAGGTGATCCTACAGCCTTGGCCTCCCAAAGTGCTGGAATTATAGGCATAAGCCACTGTACCTGGCTGAGTTTTCTTGTTTTATTTACCAAGTATACTTTTAAATTTTCTTTTGTGATACTTGTCAGTTGAGAAAAGAAGCACTATATTAGCCTGTATGTATGCATAGACAAAAACCTTTGAGTGACAACTTCATTCTCGTTTTTAAAAAAATTTAACCCATTTATACCTAGTGTTCTATTATTGGAATGCAAAGCTTGTGGGAGTTATTTATGTCCTACTGCTCAAGGTCGTTGCTAAGGTTTGATTTTTTTATACACACAAAAATTTTCAAACTCCGGCATAAATGAGTTAATGATACAACTTAAATGAATTTGTGAATACTTTTTGGCCTCACATTCTATCTTTAAATAACAACAGTTTGCATCAGAGATCTCAAATGATTTTACCTGGGAATAAACTTCTAGTCTTTTCATTGATATTGGTGGGTTGGGTTGCATTGGAACCAGATTCTGATTTTGGTATTTAATACTTCTTTATTTTGCTATTTTCCCTAGCCATAATATATACCTGAGTACCTAGACATAAAAAATGTTATCTTCCAGTTACCCTGTTTTTCCTTAGGTTGAATTTTAATATATTTGATAAAAAATTTCGTGAAACTCTTAATAATCTGTGATGTTGATTTAAGCAAAAGGGAAAATGAAAAGTGCCCCACCCACTCTTTCTAGGTATTATAGCATTTTTCTTTCATATGGTAAACACTAGGTCATTTTACTTTATTTTTTTACGTGAATGTTCATAGCAACTTTATTTATAACACCAAACTGGAAACCAAATTTCCATCAGTAGGAGAATGGCTAAACAAATTATGGTATATCTATACAGTGGAATACAAATAGAACCAAACTATTGGTGTAGATAACATGGTGGCTCATGCCTGTAATCCCAGCACCTTGGGAGGCCGGAATAGGAGGATTGCTTGAACCTAAGAGTTCAAGACCAGCCTGGGCAATATAGCAAGACCTCATCTCTACAAAAAATAAAAAATTAGCTGAGTGTGATGGTGTATGCCTGTGGTCCCAGTTGCTCAGGAGGCTGAGATGGGAGGATTGCTTGAGCCCAGGATGTTGAGGCTACAGTGAACTGTGATTATGCCACTGCACTCCAGCCTGGGCCACAGAGTGAGACCCCATGTCAAAAAAAATAAATAAATAAACAAAATTCTAGAAAATGCAAACTGCAGTAACAGAAACCAGATCAGGGGCTGCCCAGGGATATGAAGTGGGAATGAACAGGAGGGATTACAAAGGGGCACAAGGAAACTCTCTGAGATGATGGCTGTATATGTTCATCATCTTGACTGTGGCAGTAGCTTCACCAGTATATGTCAAAACTCATCAAACTACACAATTTAAATATGCACAGTTATATCTCAATTATATCTCAGGCTGTTAAAATAGTGCCACCTTTTACTCTCAAAACCAACTCAGTTTGAATGCTGGTAATACTGTGCTTCTTGATCTGGATGCTGGCTTAATAGATTTTTAAATCTGGTTGTTGGTTTCATATTCAGTTTATGAAAATCCACTTAAAATATGTGCATTTTTCTATATACATGTTAACTTCAACTCCTTTCCTTCCCACAAAAAGCCTGAAAGGGCTGGACGTGGTGGCTTATGCCTGTAATCCCAGCATTTTGGGAAGTCAAGGTGGGTGGATCACGAGGTCAGGAGTTGGAGACCAGACTGACCAACATGATGAAACCCCATCTCTACTAAAAATACAAAAAAATTAGCTGGGTGTGGTGGCACACGCCCATAATCCCAGCTACTTGGGAGGCTGAAGCAGGAGAATGGCTTGAACCCAGGAGGTGGAGGTTGCAGTGAGCTGAGATTGTGCCACTCACTGCACTCCACTCCAGCCTAGGTGACAGAGTGAGACTCCGTCTCAAAAAAAAAAAAAAGAAAACGCAGAATCGCTGAAAGGGACATGTAGAAAATGTCACAACTGGACAGTAAATTACAGGGAGACAACACTAGATCATTTTAAATGTAGATCCTGGAAGTCTGTTGATTTGGATTTGAAATCCAGTGAAGGAAGATAATTTTTTATTCTCCGTTTATTTTAAAAATACGCTAGTACAGAAGTAGGTTAAATTATGTAACATAGATTTAATGAATATATTATTTCTATTCTAATATATTCAGTAGCTAGAAAGTTTTTAGGTAAAAAGCTAGAAAGATTCTATTAGTCTCAGTCCTTTTAACAATCTTGTAGAGAAAATAATCCCCCTCTTACAAACAAGGAAACTAAGTAAGGTTCAGAGAGGTTAAGTAACCCAACCCATAGCCAGAATGTCCAAAAGCAAAATTTGAGGCCTACGCTTGCTTAACATAGATAATTGAATTATTTTCTCCACACTGCATTGCACAACACATTTTAGAAGACTTTTTTAAGCTTCTTGCATATATTTCGTTTTATGTTATATTTCTTTACATATCAGCTATTTGGCCATATTTTATTGGTGCCTGGTGCTCTTTTCTAGGACTGCCTACTCTTTTAAAAGCAAGTATAAATTTCAACTATATTTAAGCTATTCTAATATACCTCTCATTTTATAACATTTTAAGGAGAAATACACTCCAGATGTGTTTCAGAATGGATTTACAGCTTTGTGTGCTACTTTGACAACATAGTGCTGTCTTTTCTTATATTTCTCTCTGAATATAAGTGAATATTAGCAGAATTATGAATAAATTGGAAATTGTAAATGAATAGAAAAGCGGTCTTTCCAGTGTTTCTTTATTTTTTTTGTTTGTTTTTGAGGCGGAGTCTCACTCTGTCGCCCAGGCTGGAGTGTATTGGCATGATCTCGGCTCACGGCAACCTCTGCCTCCTGGGTCTCAGCTCATTACAACCTCTGCCTCCCGGGTAGCTGGGACTACAGGCACCCACCACCACGCCCTGCTAATTTTTTGTGTTTCTAGTAGAGATGGGGTTTCACCATGTTAGCTAGGCTGGTCTCCATCTTCTGACCTCGTGATCTGCCCGCCTCAGCCTCCCAAAGTGCTGGGATTACAGTCGTGAGCCATTGCGCCCAGACTCTTGTTTATTCTTTATTCTGAAACCAAAATTTCTAATGAATTTCATAAGAATTTGTAGCCTCTGGAAGTATTTTGAAATACTACTTTTAGATTTACAAGGAAGCAAAATGTCAACATGGAATGAATATTATAATTTCATAGTTTTAAAACCCTATTATGTATGACTGTGGGTGTATGTATATACATATATGTGTTATATGTATGCACAGATATTAATATGGACATTACATTTTAATACAAGTAAAAGGTTATAAGAAATATTTTAATCAGGTGAATCCAGACCTTATTTTGGTGGTGGTGATGGTTTGTTAATTTGTATGTTTATGTGTGTGAGTACATGTGTGTAAGTGTAGGTTTAATCTTCCTATACTACTGTTGTTAGGTACCATTCAATATCAGTAACTATAGCAAAGGGAGTTTGATGGTATTAGCAAGAAGTTAGACACATTATAAACCTGAAAAACTGCAAAGTTGTATATACATATATTACTGACTTGCATTCCAAATAATCCTATCTGTATTGCCTCAATTTTTTTGAAATGAAAAAGTGGACAATTTATCTCTTTTTACAGTTTTTAAAATTCTTAACATTTTAGGATATTAAAATTTTGTATTGCAAAGTTAGAAATGTTTTAAAGTTGATTTCTCTCCCCCTCTGCCCTCTCCTCTACTCCTGCCAAATTTCACTCGTATAAAAGTTTTACATATTGAGAGACTAAATGTTTAAAATATCTAATATTTATACAATAGTTGATTAAACCATTTTTACCGCTGTCTTAATCTTTGTGCTTTTTCTACATAGAAATGTTTATAGTCCATGGAGCATTTCACTTGTATATGTTTTATTCTATGGAATTATTCTATGCTTTTTTTCAGTAGTTTTCTACTAGATTCCTATATTTCCAAGTACTGTATAGTCTTTGTTTTCGTATCTATTTGTGTTGTAAAACCAGGGGGTGACTATGTTAATTTGTCCTTTGAGATTCAGTTCAGCTAAGATTTATTGAGCCTCTTCAGGCTGTATTACTTAGCATAAACTAAAGCTGTATTCTTGCTGAAGTCATAATAATAATAATGATTAATTGTATGTCATCTTCTTAAATTTTTAAAGAATTAAAGTACTATAGAATGTTTTTCCTAGTAAACTCAAGATACCAAATTACTCAGCTTTAAGCTTCTTTCTTTAGAATTCCTGCTGATCAGTGTAACGTGAAATCATCCAGTTCAATTATTGTATTATTGGACTATGACTCTGAAAAACTGAATTAGATTTTGTGAATTTTTTTATAGTTATTGATGATATACACCCCCACACTCTCCCCCACACAGCCACCCAGCCTACCTTTGTGTTTGTGGTATCTTCCATGGAAATTTAAATTGGGGAAGTTTCTCTCTAGAACAACAACTACCCTCCTTTGACTTTATCATTTAGAGTTTCCACGAATGCCTGATGGGGTACTTCAGCTAAGTCTCCCCTAAATCACAATGCTGTTGTCCTCTGATACTCTGAGCCATTCTTGTTTACCAAGAAAGTTGATTTCTCTCCCCTCCACCCTCCATTCATTCATAGTATAGTGTTTTGCCACATGACACCTAAACATTATAAATCAGCTCTTGAATTGTGAAGTAATGGAGAGTTAATATATTTGGTGTCTAAATGGGCCCAGCAGAAGATGCCTTAACTTAAAGGAGGAGTTTGACACTGCAGTGGGACCGACCAAGATAGAGCAAAGATATTTTGGAGCTCCTCAGGTCTGGCTTTGCCCTATATATGCATACCTATGTACCTAAAAATTTCATCACATTAGAAATAATATCATTAAACGCATAACTTTAGTCGTTAGAGATAGAAACATTTTTCTTTGTTTATAAACATCTGTGTATGCATGTATGGGAGACACATTTTTTAGGAAACTCATTGGTATAAATCTCTGCTGAGGCCGAAGACCATGTATCTTGAATAATTTGCTATACCAACCATACTTGGTTTTTGTTTGATCATTTTTATGTTTAAATATGGAGTTTTAAAATTTATTAACTTATGCCTATTAGGAAAGAAGGAAGTGCCAGTTATCTTGATATGATTTGGCTGTGTCCCCACCCAAATCTCAACTTGAATTCTATCTCCCAGAATTCCCATGTGTTGTGGAAGAGACCCAGGGAGAGGTAATTAATTGAATCATGGGGGCCAGTTTTTCCTGTGCTAGTCTCATAATAGTGAATAAGTCTCACGAGATGTGATGAACTTATCAGAGGTTTTCGATTTTGCTTCTTCATTTTTCTCTTGCTGCTGCCATGTAAGAAGTGTCTTTCACACCCTGCCATGATTTTGAGGCATCCCCAGCCATGTGGAACTGTAAGTCAAATTAAACCTCTTTTTCCTCCCAGTCTCAGCTATATTTTTATCAGCAGCATGAACACATGCTAACATATATCTCCTTCCAAGTTGACAGATAAACTCCTTTTTTCTTAAGAGGCTCACTCTGGCCGGGCGCGGTGGCTCACGCCTATAATCCCAGCCCTTTGGGAGGCTGAGGCAGGTGGAGCACAAGGTCAAGAGATCGAGACCATCC
>NW_016107348.1:1397484-1455968 GCF_001604975.1 Cebus imitator | reverse complement strand
CACTCTGTGTGCCCAGGCTAGGGTGCCGTGGCGCAATGACAGCTCACTGCAGCCTTGACCTCTCCAAGTTCAGGTGATCCTCCCATCTCAGCCTCTCGAGTAGCTGGTGCTACAGCTGCATGCCACCACGCTCAGCTAAGTTTTGTACTTTTTTGTAGAGACGTGGTTTTGCCATGTTGTCCAGGCTGGCTTCGAACTCCTGAGCTCAAGAGATCTGCCCAACTCAGCCTCCCAAAATGCTGGGATTACAAGAGTGAGCCCCACTACACCTGACCTACAGATAAACTTTTAATTATTTGCATCACTTAGGAAAAAGGAAATAACAATTGTAAAATGAGCAGAACAAAAAATTCTTAAGTTGCAAATTTCTATTTAAGTTATATTCACAGGATAATGCAAAAAGTTCTGGAACTTTACGAAACAGAGTATTTTTCTATTAAGGGATGACTTTATTTCATCAATGAAATTCAGCAGTTAAGTATTTTTACTCATCTTCACACAGTGGAATTTGGTCTTAAATACATTTTAATCATGGGCTTTAAAAATTAATTCAACTTTATATATTAAAAAAAATACTTTTTGTGAGCACAAGCAAAGTGACCTCTTAATGCCTGGATATTATGAAATATAGATGTAGCACTTGTTTATATGCAAATATTAAAACTGTTGTTGTCTTTTCTAGGTGTTTAGCAAAAATTTTTCTGTATTCTAGAGTTCCTTGTCAACTGTGTGATCATAGAATCATGGGAAGCTTGAGATGTTCCAGGCACTGTTTGAAATATTGTAATATATGCCTTAGTTGAAGTGTGTGCTGTTTTGCAGATAGCCCTCATTTCATGCAGAGTCCTGTATTTAAATTACTCAGATCATTGCCATTCTAAGTAGTGCTTTTGCAGTCAAACATCTGAAAGGTGATTGACTTTTTTCCCATAGCGCCATAATTTATAAGAAAACATAAAATGAAAAGACTAGACCAAGATGATTCTGGTACATGGTTTAGAGAGTAAAGAGTAAGTCTGTTCAGAATAGACTGTTTAACTAATCAGCTGGAATTTCATGTAACTCTTTTCATGGTTTGTGGCGGTTTTTTGTTTGTTTTTTGCTTTTTTAAAAATATTTTTAGGTGTTGGGTGTCTTTGATTTTATGTCTTTTTAGAAATTTATGATCGTTTGCTTTATGTATTACACTAGTCTCAGCTTAGGCAATTGACTGAAATACAATATCGGGAAATTTAGTATGCATTTTTTAACAGCTTAAATTGGAAAAGTGAACCAACAATGTTAATCTGGAATTGTTTTGGAGCAAGGTAAGAAGGGAACAGTAGGTTAATTTCTTTCTATTTCTCTCTTTTATTGTTAAAATCTTATTATATTTGACATAATTTGCTTTTGGAGATTAGTAGTGTATTAGGCTTTAAAGTTGTGAAGGAAGATTATAATTTATTGAAATTATACATGTAGAAAACAAATTGTAAACTGTGGAGTGCAATGCAAATATACATTTTTATTATATCAAATATAATACTTAACTGAGGCAAGTATTTTATGAATATGCTACCAAAAAATAAATGGGATGCAATGTTAGTGTTGCTGAGGATATTAGTGAATGATAACCTGCACGTGGTAGGCTGTGCTGAATAAATGACCAGGTTGAAGTTGTAGAGGAATTATTCAGAGGGAAACATTAATACATTTCCCTTATGTGGCTGTACCATGGCAAACCTTGATTCTTATGGGATCGATTTAGTTGTCTAACTCATATCCCTTTAATTTAGAGTTGGAAAATTATTTTCTTCATCTATATTGAATCTGTCAGCTGCGTGAATTAGATTTTATTAACCAAGTTGAAAATTAATTCAGTTTCGAAAATGTTTTTGAAGGCCTGGTTTTAAAACACTTTCAGGATTACTGTATCGTTTTAGGCTCACTATAGAGTACCCTTCTTGAGGCAGTGCGATTTTATTTTCTTTACAAAGCATGCCAAATAGGACTTCTAGTTATTTGACACAATTTCTAATTCAAGACCAAAAATATTACTAACCTTACAGCTTTACTTTCAAAACTACTGGTGTTTGTTGGACTTTGAATTCTTGGAGTCTGGCAAAGATGAAAAGCGGGAGAGTTAGGTGATGGGTTGACCTTTGAGTATAATCCCAAATGAAATCTAAAAAAAAAAATCAGGGTAATTCTTGACAGGTAAAAGGAGCCTAGGAGGAAAAAGAGATGTTACTACAAATTTGGGTCTGAATTTCTCAATGTGTATCCCTTTATGGAAAAAGACTGCGTATTGTTAAACGTGATTATCTTATGGTGGAAACCCTGTAGTAATAAAATAAATTTGAATGAGCATTGGCAATGTACCTTGGCTGGTGTATAGATAGAGGTGATGGCAAGCAGGTGTTGTTCTGTTTGATACTGAAGCATTCTGTGTACAAGTTGAAGACACATGGAAAACTGGGTGGAATTGCAAATTTTTCTTAAATGTCAAAGTTTCCCTGACCCTACAAAATGTAATTCTGGAAACTATGGCAAGGCAGCTGTCATGTTTTTGCCTTGTATCTGTGGAAAGAATAACCATCAAAGGTTTTTATGGTACTATATTTAAGCTAACTGATAGCCTGAAACGTCTGATTTAGGGGCAACCTGAAGTAATTTTTGGAAATAGGTCAGAACTGAGATTAACAAAATCTTGCAGTTGATAGACTCATAATGGAAGGATCAGAAATTTGTAAAAATAATCTGTCTCTAGGAGAAATAACAAGTGCTAGTAAATAGGGAAAGATGTTCAACCTCATTAATAATTAAGAAATGTAAGATAAAACAGTGTATACTTCTTCTTATCTGAAAGACAGAATTAGAAGGCTTCTTGGCAGAGCGTGAGAAAATAAGCCCAGTCACGCATGTTTAGTGGAGTGTAAATTGGCAGCAGTCTTCTAGGATATAGTTTCTTTGCCTCCTTAAATCAGCGGCTGCCCTAGCCTCCTTTGGTGTGAGGACCACTTCAGTAGGACCTCCTGTCCAACCAGACTCATGGAGGCTTTGACACCTGCTTCTGGGCTCAGGAGATGGGGGACAAATGTGGCGGAAGCTCTATCCTTAGTATCTGCTTGAAGGAATTAGGTAGCAAGCCCAGAAGTTCAAGAGGCAAACTTTGCCCAAGGATAGGCAGGAGATAGGAAAAGACTGGCAGATGATTCCTTTTTTCTTTCTTCCTTTTCTGCTGGTTCTGAGGTACATTGAACTGTAACATGACTGGAAAACATTCCATGTGACTTCGGTCAGTCAAGCTAGTACCATCTTTTGTTTGGTTTTTTTCCTCTCCCGCCACACCTCCCTTTTACTTTGATCCTTCATATACTGGGATCTCAATTCCCAAGAATTCCTTAGCTTGGGAGCTTTGCCTCAGGTTTTGTTCTTTAGGGCTAAGAAGCTAACAATCCTATTTCTGAGACTCTGAAAATATCTGCAGGTTTTAGAAGATATATGTACGTGTTTGGCTGGGCGTGGTGGCCCACGCCTGTAATCTCAGCACTTTGGGAAGCTGAGGTGGGTGGAGCACGAAGTGAGGAGTTGAAGACAAGCCTGGCCAAGATGATGAAACCCCATCTCTACTAAAAATACAAAAATTAGCTGGGCATGGTGGTGGGCACCTGTAATCCCAACTACTCGGGAGGCTAAGGCAGAGAATTGCTTAAACTCAGGAGGCAGAGGTTGCAGTGAGCCGAGATTGCACCACTCTGCACTCCAGCCTGGGTGACAGAGCGAGACTCTGCCTCAAAAAAAAAAAAAAAAAAGATATATGTACATGTTTATACATTTATACATTGTAGCATTATTTGCTTTACTGAAAAATTAGAAACAATCTAAATGAATAGGGAAATGGTTAAATAATGATATATCATACAGTGAAATATTATCCAGCAATAAAATGAATGATATGGAAGGTTGTTCATGGTGCATTTAGATGAAGTGCAGGCCAGCATGTTTAGATTGATCTCATTTCGGGAAATTAAGCCCTGTATTTTATTTTTTTAGAGACAGGGTCTTGCTCTTACCCAGGCTGCAGTGCAGTAGTGTGATCATAGCTCACTGCAGCCTCAAACTCCTGATCTCAAGTGGCCCTCCTGCCTCAGCTTCCTGAGTAGCTAGGGACTGCCAGCACATGTCACCATGCCCAGCTAATTTTAATTTTTTTTTGCAGAGATGGAGTCTAACTGTATTGCCCAGTTTGGTTTTGAATTCCTCGGCTCAAGTGATCCTCCCACCTCAGCCTCCCAAAGTCCTGGGATTACAGATATGAACCACCATGCCTGGCCTACTTTTCACATTATATACTTATGTAAGATTAAATTTTTTTGCATGGTGAATATCAATAAAACAATGGAAAAAGAATTTGCCACATGCTGGTTGTGGTAGCATGTGTCTGTAGTCCCAGCTACTCAGAAGGCTGAGATGTGAGGATCACTTGAATACAGGAATATTAGTGCAGCCTTGGAAACATAGTGAGACCTTGGGTCTAAAAAAATAAAAGCTATAAAAAAGAATTTGCTACTTAAATGATATAGGCACTGAAATAATTATTAAAAATGGAGAACAAATATGTTTAAGAGACAGAGAGCTATACTAGAGTCCTTAGACTCTAGTCTAGTGTTAATCTTTGGGGATCATATAGGAACTAAAATTTAAACTTTATTATATATGTTTTTACATCTACATATGTACACATACACATAGATATATATGGGTTTACCTTAAACTGGGGCATTATTCTAAGTGCTTTGTATGTATTATCTTGTTTACTGGTCACAATAACCCTTTGAGGCAGGTGCTGTTGTTATTCCTGTTTCACAGGCAAGGAACCAAGGACTAGAAAACTTTAAGAAGGAAAAAACAAAACCATGCCTGATGTTGTATTTACTTAACATGACAGCAACAAAGTTTTTGATATACATGAGCTATATAATGGGCATTTTGTGCATAGGCAAACTATTAATTAAAGGTAAATTTTAATGAAGTTTATAATTGTTTTAATAATAAAACCAATTATTAAAAAAATATAAACACACTCAATAATAAGTCATTAATTTCATTCTCCAGCAAGTCAAAGAAACAAGCAAGTGTTGGGAAAGTGTCAAGCTCTGATTGAATAAGCAGTATAATTAAACCTACCAAATAGTACATATTAGTTTGGTGCAAAAGTAGTAGGCAAACCAACTATTACTTTTGTACCAACCTAATATCTAGTAAACATTTTAATAAAAACGTGTCCATGAATAGTCCCAGAAAATTCCTTTGACTATGTTATGTTTACATTTCAATTTTATGTTGTTGGTTTGTTGCTTTAACACTGAATGATTAGAATAGAAATATGCTAATGCTTTTTATATTTTGAGTCATAGCTTACTAAACTAAACCTTTACTCCCAAAATAGTATCTGAATATATGTAGTTTACCCACTTTAATGGGTGAAATACATGCAGTTTACCCACTTTATTTTTTCTTTTAAAGAATTTTTATTTTAGGTTTAGTGTTATGTAGATAAACACATACCATAGGGATTTGTTGTACATATTATTATATCACCCAGGTATTATCTTTTCTGCTCCTCTCTGTCCTCCCAACCTCATCCCTCAAATAGACTCCAGTGTCTGTTGCTTCCTTCTTTGTGTTCAGAAGTTCTTACCATGTAGCTCCCATTTATAAATGAGAACATGCAGTATTTGGTTTTCTGTCCCTACATGTCTTGGCTAAGGATCATAGCCTCCAGCTCTATCCATGTTCCCATAAAAGGCATCTCATTCTTTTTAACGGCTGCATAACATTCTGTGATGTATATGTACCTCATTTTCTTTATCCAATCTGTCATTGATAGGCATTTAGTTGATTCCATGTCTTTGCTGTTATGAACAGTGCTGTAATGAACATACACATGCATGTGCCTCTATGGTAAAATGCTTTATATTCCTCTTGGTATATACCCAGTAATGGGATTGCTGGGTTGAATGGTAGTTCTGCTTTTAGCTCTTTGAGGAATCGCCATCCTGCTTTCCTCAGTGGTTGAACTAATTTACACTCCCACCAACAGTGTATAAGGGTTTCCTTTTCTCTAAAACCTTGCCAGCATCTGGTATTTTTTAGAGTTTTTCATAATGGCCATGTTGACTGGTGTGAGATGGTATCATTGTGGTTTTGATTTGCATTTCTCTAATGATCAGTGATGTTGAGCTTTTCTTCCATACTTCTTGGCCACATGTATGTCTTCTTTTGAAAAGTGTCTGTTCGTGTCCTTTGACTACTTTTTAATTGTTTTTCACTTGTAAATTTGTTTAAGTTCCCTATAGATGCTGGATATTAGAGCTTCGTCAGATGTATAGTTTTCAGATATTTTCTCCCATTCCATAGATTGTCTGTTGATAGTTTCTTTTGCTGTGCAGAAGCTCTTAAGTTTAATTAGATCCCATTTGTCAATTTTTACTTTTGTTGCAATTGCTTTTGGTTTCTTTGTCATGAAATCTTTGCCCATTTCTGTGTTCAGGATGGCATTGCCAAGGTTGTTTTCTAGGGTTTTTATAGTTTTGGATTTTACATTTAAGACTTTAATCCATCTTGACTTCATTTTTGTATATGGTGTAAGGAAGCCTCAATCCTATGTATGGCTAGCCAGTTATCCCAGCACCGTTCATTGGATAGGGAGTCTTTTCCTCATTGCTTGTTTTTGTCAGCTTTGTCAAAGATGGTCATAGATGTGAGGCCTTATTTCTGGGCTTTCTATTTGGTTCCATCACTCTATATGCCTTTTTGTGTACTAGTAACATGCTGTTTTGGTCACTGTAGCCCTGTACTATCGTTTGAAGTTGGATAATGTGATTTCTGCAGCTTTGTTCTTTTTGCTGAGGATTGCCCTGGCTCTTTGGGCGTCTTTTTTCGTTCCATATAACATTTAAAATAATTTTTTCTACTTCTGTGAAGAATGTCCTTGGTAGTTTGATAGGAATAGCATTGAATCCGTAAATTGCTTTGGATAGTATAACCATTTTAGCGATATTGATTCTTTCTGTCCATGGGTGTGGGATGTTTTTTCATTTGTTTGTGTTTTTTATTTCTTTGAGTAGTGTTTTCTAAGTTTCATTATAGAGCTCTTTTACCTCCTTGGTTAGCTGTTTCCTAGGTACATTATTTTTTTGTGACAGTTGTGAGTGGAATTGCCTTTCTCATTTGGCTTTTCATTTTGTTGTTGGTGGTATATAGGGATGCTAGTGATTTTTGTACATTGATTTTGTATCCTGCAACTTTGCTCAAGTTCTTTATCAGCTGAAGCAGCTTTGGGGCCGAGACTTTGGGGTTTTCTAGATACAGAATCATGTTGTCTGCAAACAGAGATAGTTTGACTTCCTCTTGTTCTATTTGAATGCCTTTTCATTCTTTTTCTTGCCTGATTTCTCTGGCCAGGACTTCTGATAGTATGTTGAATAGAAGTGGTGAGAGTTGTGCTGATTTTCAAGGGGGGTGCTTCCAGCTTTTGCCCACTCAGTATAATGTTGGCTGTGAGTTTGTCATAGATGACTCATACTATTTTGAGATCTGTTTCTTCAACACCTAGCTTATTGAGAGTTTTTAACATGAAGGGATGTTGAGTTTTATCAAAATCCTTTTCTGCATCTATTGAAATAATCATATGGTTTTTGTTTTTAGTTCCGTTTATGTGATGAATCACATTTATTGATTTGCATACATCGAATTAATATTGCATCCCAGGGATGAAGCCTACTTGATCTTGGTGGATAAGCTTTTTGATGTGCTGCTGGATTCAGTTTGTGAGTATTTTGTTAAGGATTTTGCAGTGATGTTCATCGAGGATATTGGCCTGAAATTTTCTCATTTTGTTGTGTCTCTGCTGTGTTTTGGTATCAGGATGATGTTGGCCTCATAGAATGAGCTAGGGAGGAGTTCCTCCTTTTTAGTTTTTTGAAATCGTTTTAGTAGAAATGGTACCAGCTCTTCTTTGTACATCTGGTAGAATTCAGCTATGCATCTGTCTGGTCCTGGGCTTTTATTGGTTGGTAGGCTACTTATTACTGCCTCAACTTCAGAGCTTATTATTGGACTATTCAGGGATTCAGTTTCTTCCTAGTTCAGTCTTGGGAGCGTGTATGTGTTCAGGAATTTATTATTTCTAGATTTTTTTAGTTGATATGCATAAGGATATTGGTAATATTCTCTGATGGTCGTTTGTATTTCTGTGGGGGCAGTGGTAATATCTTATTATTTCTGATTGTGTTTATTTGAATCTTTTTTCTTTTTTATTAGTCTAGCTAGTGGTCTGTTTTATCTTTTCAAAAAACTGGCTTCTTGATTCGTTGATCTTTTGAATGAATCTTTTCATGTCTCTGTATGCTTCAATTAAGCTCTGATTTTACCTATTTCTTGATTTCTAGCTTTGGGCTTTGTTTCTGCTTGGTTCTTTCTTTGTTTTAGTTGTTAGATCATTAACTTGAGATCCTTCCAGCTTTTTGATGTGGGCATTTTAGTGCTATAAGTTTCCCTCTTAACACTGCCTTAGCTGTGTCCCAGATATTCTGGTACATTGTATCTTTATTCTCATTAGTTTCACAGAACTTCTTGATTTCTGCCTTCATTTCATTATTACCCAAAAGTTATTCAGGAGCAGGTTATTTAATTTCCATGTAATTATATGGTTTTGAGTGAATTTCTTAGTCTTGAGTTCTAATTTGATTGTGCTGTGGTCCTAGAGACTATTTGCTGTGATTTCAGTTCTTTGGCATTGCTGAGGAGTGTTTTACTTCTGATTATGTGATTGATTTCAGAGTAAGTGCCATGTAGCACTAAGAAGAATGCATATTCTCTTGTTTTGGGATGGGGAGTTCTGTAGATACCTATCAGGTCCATTTGATTCAGAGTTGAGTTCAGGTACTGAATTTCTTTGTTAATTTTTCATTTCAGTGATCTATCTAATGTTGTCAATGGATGTTAAAGTCTCCCACTATTATTGTGTGTGGGTCTAAGTCTCTTTGAAGGTTTCCAAAAACTTGCTTTATGAAACTGGGTGCTCCTGTGTTGGGTGCATATATATTTAGGATAGTTAGATTATGTCAAGCCATTCATCATTTTTTATTAAAGTCTGTTGGAAACTAAGATTGCAACTCTCATTCTTTTCTATTTTCCATTTGCTTGGTAAATTTTCCTCCATCCCTTTATTTTGAGCCTTTGTGTGTCATTGCATGTGAGATGAGTCTCTGACAGACAGCATACCAGTGAGTCTTGGTTCTCTATCCAGCTTGCCAGAAACTGTGTCTTTTAATTGAGGCATTTAGCCTGTTTACATTTTTTTGTTGTTGCTTGAGATGGAGTCTTGCTCCCTTGTCCAGGCTGGAGTGCAGTGGCATGATCTCAGGTCACTGCAACCTCTCCCTCCTGGGTTCAAGTGATTCTCCTGCCTCAGCCTCCCAAGTAGCTGGGACTACAGGCCTGCACACCATGCCTGGCTAATTTTTGTATATTTGTAGAGATGGGTTTCACTATGTTGGCCAGGCTAGTCTCAAACTCATGACCTCAAGTGATCCGCCTGTCTCAGCCTCCCAAAGGGATTACAGGCGTGAGCCACAGGGCTTGGCCTACCCCATTTACATTTAAAGTTAATATTGTTATGTGTAGATTTGATCATGTCATCATGATGCTACCTGGTTATTTTGGAGACTTGTTTTTGTGGTTGCTTCTTAGTGTCACTGGTCTGTGTACTTCAGTGTGTTTTTGTAGTGGCTGGTAGTGGTTTTTCCTTTTCATATTTAGTGCTTCTTTCAGGAGCTCTTGTAAGGCAGGTCTGTTGGTAACAACGTCCCTCAGCATTTGCTTGTCTGAAAAGGATCTTTATTTCTCCTTTGCTTATGAAACTTAGTTTGGTTAGATATGAAATTCTAGGTTGGAATTGCTGTTAAGAATGTTAAATATTGGCCCCCAATCTCTTCTGGCTTGTAGGGTTTCCATTGAGAGGCACACTGCTGGTGTGATGGGCTTTCCTTTGTAGGTTACCTGGTCTTTCTATCTGGCTGCCGTTAACATTTTTCTGTCATTTCAACCTTGGAGAATCTGACGACTTTGTGTTTTGGAGATGATCTTCTCATAGAGTGTCTTAATGGGGTTCTCTGCATTTCCTGAATTTGAGTGTTGGTCTGTCTAGCAGGGTTGGGGAAGTTCTCATGGATGATATCCTGAAATATGTTTTCCAAATTGGTTTCCTTCTTCCTAGCTCTTTCAGGTATACCAGTCAGTCATAGATTTGGTCTTTTTATATAATCCCATACTTTTTGAAGGTTTTGTTCATTACTTTTTAATTTTTCCCCCTATTTTTGTTTGCTTGTCTTATTTCAGAAAGATAGTCTTCAAGCTCTGAAATTGTTTCCCCCATTTGGTCTATTCTGCTATTAATACTTGTGATTGTAATATTAAATTCTTGTATTATGTTTTTTTCCAGCTCTATCAGATTGGTTATTTTCTTCCTATCCTTGATGTTTTGTTTGTCAGCTCTTGCAATGTTTTATTGCGGCTTTTAACTTCCTTGCATTGAGTCAGAATATGCTCCTTTAGCTCAGTGGAGTTCATTTTTATCCGCATGGTGAAGTCTGTTTCTGTTGTTTCAGCCATGTCAGCCTCAGCCCCATTCCAAACCCTTGCTGGAGCAGTGATGGAGTCATTTGGAGGAGAGAGGCCACTCTGGCTTTTTGAGTCTTCAGTGTTTTCAGTGTGCTCATGCTTTCTCATGGGCTTACTACCTCAATCTTTGAGGTTACTGACCTTCAGATGGGGTGTTTGGTTTTTGTTGTTGTTTTGTTTTTTAACAGTCTGGCCACTTTTTCATAGGGCTGCTGTGGTTTGCTAGGCATCCACTCTAGTCCCTAGTTGCCTCGGATTTTCCAATACATGGAGATATCACCAGTGAATGCTGTGAAACAGCAAAGATGGCAGCCTGCCCCTTCCTCTGGGAGCTCCATCCCAGGGAGGGCACAGACCTGTTGCTGGCCCGAATGCACCTGTAAGACATGGCTGGAGACCCTGGTTGGGAGGTCTCACTCAGCCAGGAGGAACGGGATCAGGGAATTGCTTAAAACCAGTTTCATAGAGCAGCCGTGCTGTGCTGTGGTACTACTTCCACCACCTGTTGGGTTGAGCTCTCCAAAGCCTGGAGGCCAGAATGGCTAAGTTGCTGAAACAGCAAAGATGGCAGCCCACCCCTCCCTCTAGGAACTTAGTCCCAGGAAGTTTTCAAACTTCTGTCAGCCAGGGAATGTTGGTGGGAGTCGCTCAAGGCCTCCGTTGCTAAGTTCCACCCAGTGAGGACAAACAGACCCACTTAAGGAAGCAGTCTGGTCATGCTTTCACAGATTAGCAGTGCTGTGCTGGGATATTGCTTCCATCCCTGGGTGCATGAAGTCTCCTAAGCCCACAGGCTGAATCAGTTTATCAGCTTTAAATGTTTTCTTGAGGTCGTATGTGTTTGATTTTTCCCTCTGTCAAATTTAAGAGTATGTATCTAGATGTGTAATAATCCTTTCCCTGTATAAGCATCACTCATTTAATAGAATTTAGAAGATAAATTTATGAATTAAATAACAAATTGACTTTAATTTTTTCTCATCTTCATGGAACTTGAGACTTTGACTTTGCACATATATTGCCAGAGACTACCACACCCTTTTTACTGTGTGTGTTACAAACTAAAATGAATGTGGGAAAACATTTTAAAATGTATTAACAGCTATTGGCGAGAGCCCTTATCCTAGTAAACAGACCCTTATGCTGGTACTATCATAGTCACAAAGGCCCAGTTTTCTTATTTGCCTGTCATCATCAGGATATTCATTAGCTGTGTGTGAGTTGCAAGACCTAGCTAACTGGAGCTCAGTTTCCTTAGCTATGCTAAAATTGAATCTTTCAGTCTCTGGCTTTATGAACTGCTATTCCCATGCAAGGATACCTTTAACAAACTGCTCAGATATACTTAGGAGGGAATGTTATTAAATAGAACAGCAATTATAATTATGGAGAAAGTGTAAAAAGAGTTAAATTAGTGACCACTGCTTCAAATTCAGAAACGTTAAGGTGAGCTGGAGCCAAAGTACTAAACTATTAGAGATTCTCTTGAATAACTGGAGTTTCTGTTAGACTACCAGATTGTCTAATGAACGCATCACTTTCAGCATCTTAATCTTACGAATAATTTCAATGTTTTATAATATGAATTATTTTTAGTGTTTTACACTACTGAGATCTTAAAAAAAATCGTTACTTTTATTAGAATTTTGAGGTTCTAATAAAACTTTCTAATAAAACCTTTAAAAAATTTGTTACATTCTAAGTGTGATTGTACTGCATATGTAGATAAACAGTTTTATACTGGAACATATGCTTTTGTTTTATAATGAAGGTTAACAGGAAAACAAAAAGATTTTATGCCAGGCTTTTTAGGAATCATTATTTAAATCTAAGTTTTTAGTTCTTTGAAGGTCCTTTGTAGTATGTACTTCTCTTCCCAATATTATGGATGCAGACTTACCTCTAATTTTACACACTGTAAATTTGATTGACATTTGATATACCTTTTCATTGCTCCTCAACTATGGTGGGTTTATTATTATGCCTTTTTTTTTTTTTTTTAACTCACACTTTTTCTGAAGTGCCTTCATTAACTGTTCCTACCTATGGTTTTTTTTTAAGCCCTGGTTAATTCCTGTTTATTCCATCACACTAACTTTTTCAGTCCACGCTAACTTTTCCCTTTCTACTAATCAATCACATTTATTGTTTATGGCAAATGTTTTAATATTTGATCTTATTTGACTTACATTGTTTCTTGTCTGTACTATATGGCTACATACCTAAATTCCTGGTAATACTAAATGTCTTGATAGCAGGTGCCTTGATTAATACACCTTTCAGTGGTAAGCTCAGTGTTTAAGACAGTAGGTTCTTAAAAGTACTTATGCTGTTGAATTAAGTTGAACTGAAATAGGTTAGGGATATTTCTTAATATAAATTATACCTCATAATATGGCATATGTGCTTTTTGAATGTGGTTCTAACAATGATGTATATTTTTCATTGTCTTTTTGGAAACATTCCAGTTGCTGAATCATGCTTATTTATTGAAGGACTATTTTGAGCCATGCTGTACGAAAGACATATTAGGATTATATTATCAACATTGGTAAAAAGTTATTTTTTGGCCAGCCACAGTGGCTAATGCCTATAATTTCAGCACTTTGGGAGGCCAAGGTGGGTGGATCACCTGAGGTCAGGAGTTCAAGACCAACCTGGCCAACATGGTGAAACCCTGTCTCTACTAAAAAATAAAATAAAATAAAAATTAGCTGAGCATGGTGGCGGGCACCTGTAATCCCAGATACTCGGGAGGCTGAGGTAGGAGAATTGCTTGAACCCGGGAGGTAGAGGTTACAGTGAGCTGAGATCGTGCCATTGCACTCCAGCCTGGCCAAGAATGAAACTCTGTCTCAAGAAAAAAAAAAAACAAAACATTAATTTTTGTGGTACAGTAGACTTTTTTGGAATAATGTAGTGTTTGTGTATGCCTATATGTCTTTATATTTTATTGTGTGAAAATTCTCTGGTTTCTTCTATTACTTTTGGTTTCCTCAAAAGAAGCCACTCATTTCTGATTCATCTTAGCATCTTGCTCTCCTTAAATTGTTGTAATTTTTCTCTGTCCATTGATTGTAAAATTTCTTAGTATTAGGTCTGGCTTTTGAGGTCTTTTGAGAGGAACTCAGGTCTGACAGATTAAGGGAGATCTAATTTTTTCCTAGTCTTGTAGGCCAGTGAGCTAGCAACCTCTGATCCTACTGAGATAAGATGAGAAGGATTAAGAGAGACCTTTCCTTAGGACTCTGTAGGTGAATGCTGAGTAAAGGTAGGTCACTCTGCAACAAAGAGATTGAGTACAGTTCAACCTACCAGGATAGTTTGGGACTGCCAGAGTAAGCAGGATTCACCATATGTAGAAATTATATGTAGCATGTAGCAGATGTCGCCCTTTTCTGCTTACTAAGGGAATCTACCTTCACCGGGTGGTTGGACCCCTATGAAGGTTCAGGTTTTACTGTCTGAGTAAATTTCTGTTCTCACCTTTGGGCCTGTGGATCTCTTGCCCCTACATGCTTTCCTTTCAGGTACATCTGTAATTCCATCCAGGCTTGTTTTAGCTTTTGATATGCCATACTGGGGAGAGGGAGCCAAGGATATATGTTCACATCTTCCTATTACTGTTTTTAGGAAAAGTTTGCTGTTTCTACTGTTTTTCTGATGTTTCTAGGTTTTTAAGACTTTTTAGCCAATATAGTTTTCTTAATACTTGTTATAGTGTGATATAATAAAATATATTTATTTGAACTCTTGCCAAAGATGAATACTCTAGGGAGACCCTGTCTCTATAAAAAAAGTTAAAAAATAGCCAGGCATGGTGGCACACACCTGTAGTCCCCAGCTTCTTGGAAGGGTGGGGCAGGAAGATCATGTGAGCCCAGGAGACTTAGGGTGAGGCTGCAGTGAGACCTGATAATGCCACTGTACTCCAACCTGGGCAACAGAACAAGATCCTGAAAAAAAAAAAAAAAAAAAGCAAAAAAATCTTTAAAGATCAACATTTAGTCACATTCATTGTGTGAATTTTTCTGATACTCTTCGTAGTTAATTGGAAAGTATAGGTGGAAATACCTTTCAGAATTGCATGTTGTTCTTGTTTCATGATTTATCAGTCTCTCATCAAAGAAATGTTCTGTATGCCTATAACCATTGTGTTTACAATTTTCATGTGTTTTCTTAGGGTGGAATTCCTTGACCAATGGCAACCTAGGTAAGGTTTGGTAGGGATCCTCTTTGAGCTGATCCTCAGTAGTAACAAAATACCAGAGCAAGTACTGTACCCACATGAATGGTCTTCTCATCTCCAGCCTGGCATGTAATTGCTACTGTCACCTACAAGTACTATCTTCCCAAGTTTCTTTCCTTGGGGTCACTTGTGCTATGCCTTGATATAGAGTTAGAAAATGAAAAGAGAATTTTTGAAACTTTTTAAGGGTTTGGCTTCTAAATCTGTCTACTTTGAAAATTTAAAACTGTGAAATTAAATCACCTTTAAAAAAAATTTTTTTTTTTTGAGACGGGGTCTCTCTGTTGCCTAGGCTGGAATGCAGTGGTGTGATCTTGACTCACTGCAACTTCCGCCTCCCAGGTTCACGTGATTTTCCTGCCTCAGCCTCCTGGGTCACTAAGACTACAGGCATCTGTCACCACACCCAGTTAATTTTTTGTGTTTTTAGTAGCGACAGGATTTCGCCATGTTAGCCAGGCTGGTCTCAAACTCCTGACCTCAGGGGATGCGCCTGCCTCAGACTCAACTTTTTTATTTTTTTGTGGGACTGACCCAAATAAGTCTAACATAATAAAAGAATAACAAAAAAGATTTGAATATTCATTTATTGTAATTATATTTCTGAAGAATTAATTATGAATTCATTTCCTTCATGGTTTAGGACCGTATTGGCCACAGTTCAAGAAATATAATTCTAAGGTGTTGTTTTTTTTTTTAAGTGTATATATAGTTGATTCCCCCTGCATAATCTAGAATTAAATCAATTTTGTGGTTGTGGTAATGGACAAGATCATGATCTAGTGATTCTAGATTGGGGATTGCCTATAAAAGTAATGCCTTCTTTACCCCAGATTTGGAGAATGAATTATTCTACACAATGAGTTTTTCAGCAAGTCAAACCTACCTTTTTAAGTATCCAAACTTTTTTTCATTTTTAGGTGTTCGCTCTTTCTAAAGTGACCATAAGTTTCCTAGTTTCTTTTCTTTTCTTTTTGTTTTTTTTTAATTATACTTTAAGTTCTGGGATACATGTACAGAACGTGCCGGTTTGTCACATAGGTCAACATGTGCCATGGTAGTTTGCTGCACTCAACCTGTCATCTACATTAGGTGTTTCTCCTAATGCTCTCCCTCCCACAGTCCCCCACCCACTGGTAGGCCCCGGGTGTGTGATGTTCTCCCCCCTGTGTCCATGTGTTCTCATTGTTCAGCTCCCACTTATGAATGAGAACATGCAGTGTTTAGTTTTCTGTTCCTACGTTAGCTTGGTGAGAATGATGGTTTCCAGCCTCATCCATGTCCCTGCAAAGGACGCAAACTCATCCTTTTTTATAGCTGCATAGTATTCCATGGTATCTGTGTACCACATTTTCTTTAGTCTGTCATTGATGGGCATTTGGATTGGTTCCAAGTCTTTGCCATTGTGAATAGTGTTACAATAAACATACGTGTGCATGTGCCTTTATAGTAGGGTGATTTGTAATCCTTTGGGTATATGTCCAGTAATGGGATTGCTAGTATTTCTGGTTCTAGATCCTTGAGGAATCACCACATTGTCTTCCACAGTGGTTGAACTGATTTACACTCCCACCAAGAGTGTAAAAGTGTTCCTTTTTCTCCACATCCTCTCCAGCATCTGTTTCCTGACTTTTTAATGATCACCATTCTAACTGGTGTGTCATGGTGTCTCATCGTGGTTTTGATTTGCATTTCTCTAATGACCAGTGATGATGCAGTTTTTTTTCATGAGTTTATTGGGCACATAACTGTCTTCTTTTGAGAAGTGTCTGTTCGTATCCTTCGCCCACTTTTTGATGGTTTTTTTCCCTTGTATATTTGTTAAGTTCCTTGTAGATTCTGGATATTAGCCCTTTGCCAGATGGATAGATTGCAGAATTTTTCTCCCATTCTGTAGGTTGCCTGTTCACTCTGATGGCAGTTTCTTTTGCTGTGCAGAAGCTCTTTAGTTTAATTAAATCCCATTTGTCAATTTTGGCTTTTGTTGCCATTGATTTTGGTGTTTTAGTCATGAAGTCTTTGCCTATGCCTATGTCCTGAATGGTATTGCCTATGTTTTCTTTCTAGGGTTTTATGGTTTTAGGTCTTACATTTAAATCTTTAATCCCTCTTGAATTAATTTTTGTGTAAGGTGTAAGAAAGGGGTCCAGTTTCAGTTTTCTGCATATGGCTAGCCAGTATTCCCAACACCATTATTAAATAGGGAATCCTTTCCGCGTTGGTTGTTTTTGTCAGGTTTGTGAAAGATCAGATGGTTGTAGATTTGTGGCATTATTTCTGAGGCCTCTGCTCTGTTCCTTTGTTCTATGTATTTGTTTTGGTACCAGTACCATGCTGTTTTGGTTACTGTAGCCGTGTAGTATAGTTTGAAGTCAGGTAGCGTAATGCCTCTAGCTTTGTTCTTTTTGCTTAGGATTGTCTTGGCTATATAGGCTCTTTTTGTTCCATATGAAATTTAAGGTAGTTTTTTCTAATTCTGTGAAGAAAGTCACTTGATGGGGATAGCATTGAATTTATAAATTACTTTGGGCAGTGTCGCTATTTTCATGATATTGATTCTTCCCATCCATGAGCATGGAATGTTTTTCCATTTGTTCTTGTCCTCTCTTATTTCCTCAGGCAGTGGTTTGTAGTTCTCCTTGAAGGGGTCCTTCACATCCCTTGTAAGTTACATTCCTAGGTATTTTATTCTCTTTGTAGCAGTTGTGAATGGGAGTTCACTCGTGATTTGGCTGTTTGTCTATTTGGTGTATAGGAATGCTTGTGGTTTTTATACATTAACTTTGTATCTTGAGACTGCAGAAATTGTTTATCAGCTTAAGGAGATTTTGGGCTGAGATGATGGGGTTTTTAAAATATACAGCAATGTCATCTGCAAACAGAGACAATTTGACTTCCTCTCTTCCTGTTTGAATACCATTTATTACTTCTCTTGCCTGATTGCCCTGGCTAGAACTTCCAGTACTAGGTTGAATAGAACTTCCAATACTAGGTGAGAGAGCGCATCCTTGTCTTTTGCCAGTTTTCAAAGGGAATGCTTCCAACTCTTGCCCATTCAGTATGATATTGGCTGTGGGTTTGTCATAAATAGCTCTTATTATTTTGAGATACAGTCTGTCAATACCTAGTTTATTGAGAAGTTTTAGTATGAAGGATTGTTGAATTTTATCAAAGACCTTTTCTGCATTTATTGAGATAATCATGTGATTTTTGTCATTGGTTCTGTTTATGTGATGGAGTACGTTTATTGATTTGTGTTTGTAGAACCAGCATAGCATCCCAGGGATGAAGCCGACTTGATCGTGGTGGATAAACTTTTTGATGTGCTCCTGGATTCTATTTGCCAGTATTTTATTGAGGATTTTCAAATCGATGTTTTTTTGTTGTGTCTCAGCCAGGTTTTGGTATCAGGATGATTCTGGCCTCATAAAATGAGTTAGGGAGGATTCCCTCTTCTTCTGTTGTTTGGAATAGTTTCAGAAGGAATGGTACCAGCTCCTCTTCGGAGCTGAATTCACAGAATCCTGCTGTGAATCCATCTAGTCCTGGGCTTTTTTTGGTTGGTAGGCTATTAAATGCCTCAGTTTCAGAACTTGTTATTGGTCTGTTCAAGGATTCGACTTCTTCCTGGTTTAGTCTTGGGAGTATGTATGTGTCCAGGAACGTATCCATTTCTGTGAGATTTTCTAGTTCATTTGCTTATTCTCTGATGGTAGTTTGTATTCCTGTGGGATCAGTGGTGATATCCCCTTTATCATTTTTTATTGTGTCGATTTGATTCTTCTCTCTTTCCTTCTTATTAGTCTGGCTAGTGGTCTGTTTTGTTTGTCTTTTCAGAAAACCAGCTCCTGGATTCATTGATTATTATTTTTTTTTTTAAGGGTCTATCTCCTTTAGTTCTTCTCCAAAGGGTCTATCTCCTTCAGTTCTGTTCTGATGTTTGTTATTTCTTGTCTTCTGCCAGCTTTTGAATTTGTTTTCTCTTGCTTCTCTAGTTCTTTTAATTGTGATGTTACAGTGTCGATTTTAGATCTTTCTCGCTTACTCCTGTGAGCATTTAGTGCTATAAATTTTCCTCTAAACACTGCTTTAGCTGTGTCCCAGAGATTCTGGCACGTTGTTTCTTTGTTCTCACTGGTTTTAAAGAACTTATTTATTTCAGCTTTAATTTCGTTATTTACCCAGTAGTCATTCAGGAGCAGGTTGTTCAGATAGAAATGATCCCTAAAAGTATAGTTTTTCCTAGTTTCTTTAAATGTAGTTTACTGAACACATTTTTTTTCATTTTTCTCTCCTTTTTAAATTGAGACACTAAAATTCACCCACTGTGTTCACCCATTTAAGCGTACAATTCAGTGGTTTTTAGTATATTCACGAAGTTGTACAACCATGATTACAATTCATCTTAGAACATTTTCATCTCCTCTAAAAGAAGCTCCATACCCTTTAGCTCTTAGTTTCAATCTTCTCTTTTCCCCAAGCCCTAAGCAACCATTAATCGAGTTTCTGTTTCTATAGATTTGTCTATTCTGGTTTCAAATGGAATCATATAACATTTAGTCTTTTATGACTGACTTATTTTCATTAGTATGTTTTCAGGGTATTCTTTCACATTGTAGCGTGTATCAATACTTCATTCCTTTTTGTGGATGAAGAATCTGTCGTATGGGTATGCCACATTTTGTTCATCCATTCATCTTTTTTTGGACATTTGGATTCTTCCCACATTTTGGCTATTTTGAATAGTGTTGCTGTGATCATTTGTGTGCAAGTTTTTGTGTGTATATATAGCTTTATTTCTAATGGATATATACCCAGCAGTAGAATTGCTGGATCAAATGGTAACTCTGTTTAACTTCGAAGAACCATTGGACTGTCTTCTAAAATGGCTATAACATTTTACAGTCCTGTCAAAAGTGTATGAGGGTTCTGATTTATTTTCTTTTTGATTATAGCCATCCTAGTAGGTCTGAAGTGGTATCTTACTGTGATTTCAATTTGCGTTTCCCTGATGACTGATTATATTGACCATCTGTTAATGTACGCATTGGCCATTTGTATCTCTCTTTTTTTTTCACTTATATTTCCCTTTCTTCTCTTGTTCTAAGACTGTGATCTTATTATTAGAATGACTTTATTGGTTGTTTAGATTAATTTTCTGTCTTCAGATTATTCCAGCACACAATCTTTTGGCTTCTATTGGAAGACTCCTAATGAGGGGAAATTTACTATTAAGAAATTGGCACTGTTTTTGAAGAATTTCAGTTGTTAGGGGCTTCTTTTTGTATTGGGCCAAAATTTATTTCACTGTTTTGGTATTGTTATTGTTTTCTAATCTGTTATGGTTTTTGTTTTTAGGCCCACATAGACTAAGTTCAATTCTTTATATCCTTCAGAGGTTTTAAGACAGCTTTTAAGTCTCCTCGTCTTCAGGCCAAATATTTCTAATTTCTAAAATTGTTCATCTTCTTCACCATCAAGTCCCACTACCTTTCCCGTCATTCTGTATAAACAAATTTCAGTTTTTCAACACCTCTTTTAGAGTATGGCCCTTGGAATTGAACAAACTATTTGAAGTATAGTGTGACCACTGCAGAGTAGAACTTTTCTCTCTTTTGAACATTATACTTGTACTGATTGTGGCTTAACATTACCTTAACACCTCCTGCAGCCACATTACAATGTTAATTCTTCTTTAACTTTCAGTGAACTAAGATCCTGTCTTTTTTTATACATTCTGTCAATGTCTGTTCTATACTAAGTTCAGTACTTTATGTGTACCCATTTTAAATTTTATTTTATTTTATTCAACATCTTATTCCCACATTTAGAATTTTGGGGGGTGTTCCGAATGTGATATCTGGTGTGTGAACTGTCTTTCATTGACCCTGTCATCAGGAAATTTGATTAACAGGCTTTTTTATACCTTGAATCAACCATAATGAAAGTGGCCTATAGAACAGTGTCAGAGACTGACATTGCTGCTAGAAACTTTAGTGGAGATTGATATGGATCCATTTATACATGGCTTTGACTAAGGCACTTAGTAATAATAAAAATAATCATTGTTACATACAGCATTCTTACTATGTGCCGTGCACTGTGCTAAGTATGTGAGACACCTTATTCTATTTAGTCCTCACCATGACCCTATAAAGCAGGTACTATAATTATCTGCATTTTCTGCATGAGAAAACCAAACCTTAGGGAAGTTAATAATTTGGTCTGAAGTTATACAGCTAATAAGTGGCAGGGCAGGGTTTGAACACTATCTTATTCTAAAATTCATTCTTAAACTTTACTATTATGTGAAAACCCACCTTATTTGAAGTTATGCCTTATTTTTCTTATCTGTTTATTCATATATTAAGCAAATAATTATCAAGTTCTTACTATGTGCCAGGCACTGTTCTGCCTCCAGGATACATCAGTGAGCAAAAACAGATACTTCTTGCTCTTAACAAAATTTATTCTACCACTGGCAGATTTAGGAAATTGTGAGCATAGAATGAAGGGGTATTATTGGTTTATAATTTTAAATAGGGCGGCAAGGGTAGGCTGTATTGAGAAGATAAACATTTGAATAAGCACTTTAAGTTGGCAAGGGAATGAATTACTCAGATAACTGGAAGAAAAGATTCCTGTTCATTCCTCCTTAAGATTATTCTGCAGTGTTTAAAAGGCCAGAGATCATTCCTTACGATGCTTTTTGGTTATTTTAGGGAATCTAAAATATACTGTCTGGGAAAATACTTCTTCATCTCTTCATGTCCTACGTATTGCAGCCTTAAGATAAACTGTTGTTAGCTTATACCTAAATAAGAGGAAAAACCTCATACAGGCTAAAGGAAGTTTTATTTTAAACCCTTCTTTCCCATTTGATAACTTCTTCTTTGATGAAATAACACATTTCTCCTTTTTTCAAGTGGGGAGCTGGAGAGTCCATGAAAAGAATATTTCTAGTTATTTGTCCTCAATAAGTTTCTTCTTGAATAGTTTGGAATTCCCTAGAGGACATAATGTGTTGAGTCCATTTTGAGAAGCTATATATATATATATATATATATATATATATATATATGTATATTTAAAAAGTCGAATTTAAAGGAAATAGAAGAAAAGCCAATGAAATAGTAAACAAACGTATACTGGAGAAAAATCAGCAAAGCCAAAAGTTGGCTCTTTGAAAAGATTAGTAAAATCCTAGCAAGATCAAAAAAGTGGAGAAAAAAGACAAACCAATAACAAGAATGAAAAGGGACATCACCATGTATCTTAAAGAATCAAAAAATTAATAAGTAGATCTGATGACTAGCCAAGTAAATGGACTATTTGGAACAAATGGAAAATTTTCTCAAAAAAATACAATATGCCAAAGCTGACAGAATAGGAAACAAAATCTAAATAGTCCTGTGCCTATTAAAGAAATTGAATCTTTAATTAAAAACCTTTCTGCATAGAAAATATCAGTCCCAGATAGCTTCACTGGTTCATTCTTCCATTTATTTGAAGAAGAAATAACACTAATCATGTACAAACTCTTCTGGAAAATGGAAAAAGAGGGAACACTTCCCAGTTCTTCTTTAAGGCCAGAATAACCTTGACACTAAAGTCTGGCAAGAATGATACGGAAAAAGAGAGTTATGAACTGGACCAACTGAGATCAGCTCAGTCCGGCCCAGATCAGCTAGACCCCCACAGACTGATGAGCTAAATAAATGTTAATGTTTTATGTCACTGAGGTTTGTGGGGTATTTGTTATGTAGCACTATCCTATCAATAGATAACAGATACAGATAATAATATTCACTTCATAAAAGTTGCTTTGAAACATAAATGAGAAAAAAATGATACAAAAAATGTCAGTTGGTCGGAATTAATAATATTCATTAAAATATGGGGTGGGGGAGAAAAGCCCTTAGCAAATCCAATTTAGCAACATAAAAAAATAATAGTATGTCATGATGAAGTAGGATTAATTCCAGGAATGTAAGGATGGTTTAATTTTGGAAAAACAGTGTAATTTGCTATATTAACAGAGAAAAGGTGGGAACAAATAATTATATTAACAGAGGGGGAAAATATTTGACAAAATTTAGCAGTCAGTCATGATAAAAACCTCTTAACAGCTTTTAATAGGAGGGAACTTTCTTAATCTGTTAAAGAATGCCTACAAAAAGCCTATGGCAAATATCAAACTCAAATATTTTTAAACTTTGCGTATTTGTTCAATGTTTTCAGCCCATAAGTTTGTACATAAGTTCATAAATAATGTATTTTTAAAAGTAGTAATCACAAAGCAATAGATGCTACATTTCATGTGTTATCCTTCACTATGATAACATTGATTTCTACATGTGAATTTCTGATAGCATTAGTTAATACTCTCCTGTGTACCTAAAATATACATTCATACAAGTTTGATTTAGTTACTTAAATCTTGCTTATAACTAACACTACTTTTGTTGATGGAACCATATCAACCAAATTTTGGACTGTGAATTAAGAAGTGTAAGTTGGGTCGGGTGCAGTGTCTCATGCTGTAATCCCAGCACTTTGGGAGGCTGAGGCAGGCAGATCACTTGAGGTCAGGAGTTCAAGACTACCCTGGCCAACATGGTGAAGCCCCGTCTCTACCAAAAATACAAAAATTAACCAGGTGTGGTGGCAGGCACCTGTAATCCCAGCCACTCGGGAGGCTGAGGCAGGAGAATCACTTGAACATGTGGCGGAGGTTACAGTGAACTGAGATCATGCCGCTGAACTCCAGCCCGGGTGACAGAGTGAGACTCATCTCCAAAAAAAAAAAAAAAAGTGTGAGTTGTAGGTCAGTGATATGTTCTCCATTTTATATCCAGATGACTTGCTTGCACATTTAGTCAATGGAATGTAGATAGTGGGCCTGCACATCATAGCTTCAAGGAAGTCTGAGAAATAAGGTATTGAGAATTCTGCTGTTAGAAGTTGAGATTCACAATTTGGGGAACGATTAAAATGTTGAGATAGTATTCATACTTTGGTAGGCCACAAATAACTGATGTTTACTAAATTGTCCTATCAGTCTCTAAGTCTCCCTCTTATGAAATCATGCAACTAAGGTGGAGGCAAAAATAATGGAAAAGAGAGAATGGAATGGAAACATACCTACTTTAGCAATACTAATCTATTTCTTTGTGTATTCCTATTCATGCGTTACATTAACAATTTATGATATTTGGAATTCTGGGAGGATGGTAGTCGCTGTAGCATAATTTTTGAATAGTCCTGCTTCCTTAACAGAATAACTAGGATAGCATAACCAAAAGCTCTTGAGCAACATCTGTAAGAAAATTAGTTGATTAGAGAAAATAGAGACAAACCAGCTACCAGATTTGTATTCTTAAAAAATGAAAGAAAAAAAATTGCATGGCATTGGCATCTCTTTGAAGGAAGCAGAAGGAAGCAGTAGAGTACCTTACTTTTCTGAGAATGGCAGATTTCTAAAATAGCCAACAGGTAAAGCTTAAAGGGGTTTTTATGCACTTCAGTTCATGGCTGAGTACAAGAGGCTCATGGTAAGGTTCTCTAGAGCTGTCTGCGCTCTAAGCTTCTAAAATTAACTAACCAAAACTTTGTTCCAGTATAAAGCTTTGTATTAGAGCAAGCTACCGGGAATTTAATCAAAATCAAGTAGGACAGCAAGGACAATAAAGATTAAAGGAAAAAGAAGAACCAGAGGGGGCAAGAGCTAAGTATCCCAGGGTCC
Organism: Cebus imitator; assembly: GCF_001604975.1. NCBI lineage: Eukaryota > Metazoa > Chordata > Mammalia > Primates > Cebidae > Cebus > Cebus imitator. The sequence goes on along the minus strand of NW_016107348.1, from coordinate 1,431,306 downwards.
AAAATTTTTACCACCTCATGAAAACAATAAAAAAGGAGATAGAAACCCCAAAATCTATCCTAACCTATGTTTCTGTCTTTAAAATTTGACAATATTAAATTTAGGTAAAGATGACCAACAAAAAGGATTGTGGTTGAATCTCATACCAAGTTGTAATAGTTAAGGATTGTATGTTTTTCTTATAATATCCAGAAGTTGTATTATTGGTGAAAATAATTAAAGTGTGCTTAGTATTTTTATGGGTCTTGGTAGGATTGCCATATGCTTTACAAGACGATTAGAGCTGTTAACTTTTTAGTACCTAGTTCACTATCATTTTACTACCTTATTTATCCTAATGTAGTTAAAAGTTCATTGCTCATTGTTGCTTTAATTTGCATTTTGTAAATGATTAAGGAATGTCAAACATTTTCCCAAGTATTGGTGTAACATTATTGGTGTATGTGAATAGAACCTTAAACCTGTGGGTAACTTCAAGTGTCTAATTGTTGCTTACTTATAATCATGGCCTGTTTATCTGTTGAGTCTTAATTTTTTATTTTTTTATTTTTTTTAATGAGGTCATTTGGATATATTATAGAAATAGTAACCATTTGTTTTGCTTGCTTAAAATAGTTTCTTCTTTTTCTGTGTATTTTTGAGACATTACAGAAATGCTTGTTTAAATATTTGAATCTTTTGATGTTTTATTGTTTGCTTTGATGTTTATAATCTAACAAAAGTTATAATTTCTGAACAGCTATGATAAATACTATATTTAGAATAATTTTCTAAAGAAAACCTAAATTGTGATCAGAGTTACATTCTAGAAAATTAGTTATAATGACCTGAAGGTAATTTTCCATGATAGCCGTTTAAAAACAGTGTTAAATTGAGTAAAAATACTAACAAATGTAAGTAACTTACATATTGCACCTTAGTTTTAAAGTACTCTAGAACCAAGACAATTGACAAAAGCCAGGAAATAGACAAGAGTAATATAACATTTATTCTTAAATTCCATTGTGGGGTGGTAGAAAGCAATTTATCATTTTTGTTTTGTTGTTACAAAGTAGTAACATTTACTTGGTGGACAATGAGGGAGTCTTTGGAGTTCTGTTGATCATATTAATTATATGTAAAAATTATCTCATATTTTTGTGGTATAAAGTGTTTGGTTAAAAAAAGCGTTCTTCAGTCTTTTCATCTTTTAAAAATGTGTTAGCTAGTGTACGTAGTATATATATAAAAATGTTAGGAAAAGCTGAAATTTGGAGGATTCCATAAAATACTTGCACGTATAATATCTGTTCTCATTGCTTTTATTTAAAAATTATTTTCCAATGCCAATTTAAGCATTTATGCAATGTTTCTAGACAATTGACATTTTTATAAATGTCTGTGGTTTTTTTCGTTAGTTTGTTTTTGAGATGGAGTCTCATTCTGTCACTGAGGCTGGAGTTCCATGGGTGATCTCAGCTCACTGCAACTTCTGCCTCCCAGGTTCGAGCAATTCTCCTGCCTCAGCCTCCCTAGTAGCTGGGATTACAGGTGTGTACCACCATGCCTGGCTAATTTTTGTATTTTTAGTAGAGACGAGGTTTCACCATATTGGCCAGGCTGGTCTCAAACTCCTAACCTCGGGTGATCCACCTGCCTCAGCCTTCCAAGTGCTAGCTAGGATCATAGGCATGAGATTGCACCTGGCTAAATGTCTGTTTTCTTAAAGGTTTTAGGAAATGATTTTTCAAAATACTGCTGTGTGTTTGTGATTTTTTTGTTTTTGAAACGAAGTTTTGCGTTTGTCACCCAGGCTGGAGTACAATGGCCCGAACTTGGCTGACTGCAACCTCTACCTCCCGGCTTCAAGCGATTCTCCTACCTCAGCCTCCCAAGTAGCTGGGACTACAGGCATCCACCACCATGCCCGGCTAATTTTTGTATTATTTTTTTTCAGTAGAGACGGGGTTTCACTGTGTTGGCCAGACTGGTTTCCAACTCCTGACCTCAGGTGATCCACCCGCCTTGGCCTCCCAAAGTACTGGGATTAAGGCATGAGCCACTGTGCCCGGCCTTGTGTGTTTGTAATTTTAAGAGAAACAGGTTTAAAATGTGCATTTATGGAGCTTCCCTTTCTTGAAAATTTTATAAATGTTATTAAGTAGCAGCCAACAATATTTTCATGGTAAAGTTTTCTTTTTAATGCTGCTAGTGACAAATAGTAGATGAGATGAAATCAGTATTCTTACTTTTCTGTGTTGAAATGAATAGCTATTCATGTTTCAGGAAAAAACAATTGCGTATTTTAAAAGATTATTAGAAAAGTGTTCCTTTTTTTAAGGGTTTAGAATTGTAGTATTAGTCTGTCAACTAAATTATGCATAATTTATCAGAATAATTTGGCTTCAGAGTATTTCTTTTAATTTTAAAGTTTTCTCTTTTAACTAATGAAGTACTTTATGTAAACATTAAAAAAGTACACTTAAGGCTGGGCATGGTGGCTCACACCTGTAATCCCAGCACTTAGGGAAGGTGGAGGTGGATGGATCGCTTGAGCCCAAGAGTTTAAGACCAGCTTGGGCAACATGGTAAAATCCCGTCTCTACCAAACAAACAAAATTATCCGGATGTGGTGGTGCTTGCCTGTCCCAGCTACTGGTGGGGCTGAGGTGAAAGGGGATTGCTTGAGCCTGGGAGGCAGAAGTTGAATGAGCCAAGATTACCCACTATACTCCAGCCTGGGTGACAGAGTGAGACCCCATCTCAAAAAAAAAAAAAAAAAAAATACACTTAGTAAACAGACAACATTTTAATTTAGAATATTGTCATTGTTTAATAATGGTTTCCAAAATAGCTTGGAGAAGTGGTATAATTTAATAGAAAGAACACAGGCTTGGAATATGAAAGGATCTTGGTGTGAATCCCAATTCTGCCACTTATGTGGCATACTTCACCTCCTTTCAGTTTTTGAATCTGTAAAATGAATATATATTTATGTGTCATCGAATCTTTTTTGTTTTTTGTTTGTTTTCTTCTTTTGTAGAGACAGGGTCTTACCATGTTGTCCAGGCTGGTTTTGAACTCCTTAGCTTAAGTGATCCTCCTGCCTCAGCTTTTCAAAGTGCTGGAATTAAAGGCATGAGCCACCATGCCTGGCAAAGTCTAAGGCAGATATTTATTCAGTTTTTAATATTTTCAAAATCTACATGAATCTGAAAATGGTGTATTTAACTGGCTTTGTTTTTTCTTTCTGCACATTACAGAAAATAATGGTGCTTCTTATAATTGAGGATATCTTAAATTAAATAAAATGCAGTGATAATACCAGCTTTATAGACTTGTTTTGAAGTGGAAATTGGATAATATAAGCACATGGAAGATATTCCTTAAGTACTAGTTTTCTTTCTCTTTTTCTTATAACGAGATATGTTAGTTTTTATGATAGTTTGTTCGGGGGATTTGTTGTTTTATTAGGAGAATCAGAAGTTTAGAGCTATTAGGTAAAGACTCAGGCGTCAATATTTTAAGTTCTCACATCACAACATCTTGTATCTATATTGCTGAAACACTTTTACTTTGGAGAAATGGCCATGTTTTGGGCAATAATAATTATTGTATTAGCTAACACTTACATAATGGTCACTTTGCACTGATTACTGTTCTATTTATGTATAAATTTAAGTCCTTAAAACAACCATATGAAATAGTTAGTGATTCCCATTTTTACAAATGAGGAAACTCAGGAAAAGAAGTTGATTAATTTTCCCAGAGTTCAACAGTTATACTACAAACGGATTAAACAAACCAGTAAAACAAATCCAAAAAAGGTAGCACACAGAAGCAAGAAACCTCTTTGCATAGATTAGCCTAATAATCTTAGGAATACTTTTACAAATAGAAGAAAAAGTTTCACACGGTTTCAAATATTGACTCTGAAACACTGACTAAGGTGGAGTCTGAATCAAGTGATAAAGATTTAGCCAACAACTTATCCTTTCCCTTTTGAGTGAAGAAGCATTTTAGTGTTTCAACTAATAGAGTCTCAGGCAATGTAAGAACTGGCAAATTTTGTCCTGTTGGCTGCCAAATTGGACTCTATTTAATTGCTGATGCAACATAAAAATGACTTAATGGATTTTGAGTAGAGAGAAATGGAGTAAACTTCTAAGCCTCTATGAGAGAAATTTCACTGGAGTAGAAGAGGGTAAAGTAGCCAGAGTTTACCCGCTCTGGCCGATGAAGTGGATGGAAAGGAAAACTAACGAATCTTTAGCATCCTTATTCTGGATTTAATCTGATAATGGCAGGTTATTTTTACAATATTATTTCTGCCTAAGTTATAGTCCCCCCTCCCCCGCCAACAAAACATTCTGACCAGCATTCTAACGTGTATTTGTGGAGTTGCTTTAGAAAGAGGAACTAGTCCCAGGAAAGGGGAATGTATTTAGAATATATCATAATCAAATTTTGGGGGGACAGGTTTTTCCTACACATTTTAATTAAAAGTACTTTATTTCTTATTTTTGTTGTTGTTGTTGTTGTTTTGTTTTAAGAGATGGAATCTTGCTCTGTCGCCCAGTTTGGAGTACAGTGGTGCAATCTCAGCTCACTGCAACCTCTGCCTCTGGGTTCAAGCAATTCTTCTGCCTCAGCCTTCCAAGTAGCTTGGATTGCAGGTGTCTGCCACCATGCACAAATAATTTTTGTATTTTTAGTAGAGATAGAGTTTTGCCATGTTGGCCAGGCTGGTCTTGAACTCCTGACCTCAGGTGATCTGCCCGCCTCAGCCTCCCAAAGTGCTGGGATTACAGGTGTGAGCCACTGTGCCTGGCTTTATTTCTTATACTTAAAGATATTCATTATGTCTGTTTATGAGTGAAAAAGTGAAAATAGCTTAATATACAACTGTCAGATAATGCTTAAGCAAATTATGTTACGTTAGTACAAAGACTATTATGCTGGGTTTAAAGTTAATGTTTATAGGACTTCTGTTCCTGGGAATGGTGGAGTAATAGGGACGGGATTTACCCTTTTGCCAAAAACAAGAAGAAAACCAGATGCATGGCTAAAATTACAGATAAAACAGTAATTTTCAGAGATTGTATTATAAGCAGCGTAAAGTTACAAAATCAGGGAAACAAACAGGCTGTGCCTTACAGTTGCCTCTGTTTATTACCTGGCACCATTTTCCAGGCTGCAAGGAAGGGGAACCCAAAATGGCCTGGCAGCCTCACCAATTTGAACTAGAATTTGCAGGGCTGAATACCAGAGAGGATGATCCTTTATTAGCAGTTGCAGAGATCTGCAGAGGGGTCCTTTGACTGAATACTAATCTATGCATGTATAAGAGGAAACTATTAATAACAGGGAGTTTTGATTTTTGCAGGATGTCCTGGCCTAAAAGCTGTCAATGCATGGGATTTTGCAGAGGTTGCACTTTGATCCCTATAGACAGTATTATCCAGGTTCATTGCTTCCACATTACATGTTTTAGAAGAATCTTATTACTAAATTAATGTTATTCTTGTGTTTTGAGACCAACATAGAGGGGCAAGACCCATTGAATCCTTGAGTTTGGAAAGTATTTCTTTGCAGTTTGCTTCTTTTTTTCTTTTATTTGCGATCTAAACCGCCTTTTTATCTGTCTTCTACCTTTTCTCCTTCCTTTTTTTAAACCTAAAAACATTTTCTTTATAATTCAGTTTGAACTTTTACTATAATGTAGCTTATTTCTTATTTGGGAACTTTAATTTTATAAACCTAGATATGATTTTGCTAGAAGAATTGTTTTTTTGGTGGCTCCAGAAGGTTGTACTGGAATACCTTAGATTGCCAGCAGGTACCCATTCCCCTCCTGTGATGACCTGAGTCCTTTTGCCTTTCTGTTACCACCGTAAAATTTTTACTAGGGTTTGAAGAAATGGTTGAGGGTAAAATTCTTAGTCTTTCTTGGCAAAATGACATTTTGTAACTGATTTAAATACACATTGTTTTAACCCATTTGTCTTTTTTTTCACTTTTTTTTTTTTTCCCCCTTCCCACAGGTACCAGAGAAGAAAGGAAAAGAAAGAAATACTGGTTTTGGTGGGCCAGTTATTAGCTCTCTATATCATGAAGAAACCATCAGGTAATTTGTCTTCTGATCTTTGATAATTGGAATATATATGCATGTATGTGTGTATGTGTGTTTGCATGCGCTTATGTATATATGTACTATATATTTTTAATTTTGAAATCTTCAATTTGTGAAGCATTCTTTCTTAACATGAAACTGATTTGGTGGTATTTGCAGCAGGACAATAAATGACAGGAAATAATTTTTTAGGTGTATAATCTTTAAAATCAATTAAATGCCTGAATCAGTGCCAGATAAGTGCGTGAATAAGTGATGATAATTGCTTTTCATCAGTGTCTAATAATAACTGTCTCATTCAGCGATTTTTCCCTACATAAGTAGTTGGCAGGGCAAGATTTTGTGTCTCAATCTAAAGCTAAGGATTTTTGTGTTAATTTTCCTCAAAATACTATTTCTTTTACAGATTTTAATTTTTATAATTTAATTAAAAGTTAATTTGCTCCAAATTAATAGTTATTTTGGAATATAAAATGATATAGCCACTGTGGAAAACTGAAGTTTCCTCGGAAAGTTAAAATAGAATTACCATATGATCCACCAATTCTGCTTCTGGGAATGTATCCAAAACAAAGCAGAATCTCAAAGACATATTTGCACACCCATGTTCATAGCAGCACTCTGTACAGTAGCCAATAGGTGGAATCATCTGTTGACAGATGAATGTATAAACAAAATGTAGTATATGCAATGGAATATTATTCAGCCTTAAAAAGGAAGGAAATTTTGGACCTTGAGGACATTATGCTAACTGAAATAAGGAGTCACAAGAACACACTTAGTGATTATACTTACATGAGGTATTTAGAGTAGTCAAACTCATAGAAACAGAAAGTAGTCAAAAATCAGAGAGAGAGTAAAATGATGGTTGCCAGGAGCTAGCGGGTAGGGGAAATGGGAATTTGTTTAATAGGGACAGAGTTTCAGTTTTGCAAGATGATAAAGTTATGGAGATTACACAACAGTGTGAATATACTTAACACTACTGAACTGTACACTTAGAAATATTTTAGCTTTTAGTTTTTGAGAGTGAGGATCATATTTTACCCATCTCTGCATCCTCACTATCTGAGGAAAACCCCCAAACTTAGTAGATGTTCAGTGAAAGTGCTCAGAACTTGGGAGGTAGCTACAGCTGCTTCTTTTAAAGAGCTGATAGTTTAGTGATTATTGCTTATATAGGATTAGCCTAATAACCCTATGGTAAAACAGAGAACTGCTGGTTTGGTTCCGCTGTGATGTGCCCATCCTCACCTTTCCCTTAAGCAATAAAAAATGTATAGGCTATTTTTCTTTCCTAGCTAGATAAATAAGTTGAGATAGTTTCTTAACTTTCCTTTAAAAAAAAAAAAAATCACTAAGCTTAAGTTTCTAACAATATCAATCACTTATCTATAAATAATAATGATCTTTATTTCGTGTGCCATTTTCCTTAAGGTTACCCAGACTCTAGTATTTTTTAAAATGACATACTGAATACAGTTTCTTTTAGAATGGCTGATGACATGACTGATCGCAGTAGCTTTACAGAACATGAAGCAAATCAAATGTACTCCAGTTGCAGTGAGAGTAGAAATCCTGAGATAGAGTTAAAGAGTTAAACTGTGTTGGAAGGGTTAATCTTCCTTCCTTTATCCCCCACCCAATTGCTAGTGAAGTGACTCTTAGATTTAAATCAATATTTAGAATTTTGACTGTGATAAACAATGACAAAGAATAATATAGTTTATTTTTTTTAGAGATTTTAATTCAGCTCAACACACTTTTATTGAATCTGTAATGACACAGTACATTGTGAATATTTGTGCTTCTCAGCATCTTCACTTTTGAATAATATTTTCTTACTACTTTTGGCATTTTTATGAAAGTATATTTAATAAATATTATTAAGTGAATGAAATATGAACCTTCGCTGTGGGCAAAACTGGTTAGATTTGGCCTTTTTTTCATGAAGTCTTCATTAAGTATTAGTCTTAACGATATCTAAATCTTCATATTCTGAACATACTGTTAAGAAAGAGTAAGAAACAATGTGAACAAGCCACTGAAAGCCTTTTAAGTATTACAAACACAGTAATTTTGTTACTGCTACAGCAGATCAGAAATTACAGCAACTAATTATATTCTTGTATTGAGAGAGTTCTTTTTATAGTGTAATAGAATTCCAATGTAACAAATTAGGCCATAATGAAAATTGTTATGTACTGAAATGTTGGATTATTCCAGTGAAGGGCCAGATCTAGCCCCTGTGATTTCTTAAGTATCAGAATGCAGTTGCAACAATGAAAATGGTCTGTTTTTTGAAGTTATGTCGTCAAGTCATGCTTGTATTTTGGTGAAATATAATGTCTGGTGTCTTATTTTTTTAAGAGAAAGTTGTGCTTTAATTGATGTCAACTGCAATTTCTTGGGAGAATTATGTTCAGCTGAGGTGAAAGTAACTAGGTTCTAGAATTTTAGAAGCATCAAATGGTGGACTTGGATAAAAGCAAAAATTTTTTTCTATAGTACCATCGTTTTTAAAAAGGACATAAAATAGTGTATTTTGAAGGTTTGTTTTGATACTTTATAAACTCCAGATTTTTTGCATTTGTAAAGATTAGACAATTCAGTATCTAATAAATCCATTTGGTTAAGTTTGGGTTCTATTGTTGTGGCAGCTTTTCTGATGAATGTGTGTTATATAATAGATGATAAGTTATGAGCTTTAGTTTTAAGGTAAATGTTCTTGAGCCAAGGGCCATGGGGCCAATTCTGAGCTTGCTTTCTGCTTTTCACCCTGTCATAGAAAGTATCAATATAATGTCAGAGGTTCAGATCTCTCTGTTAATCTCACAGAGCTCTGACATCAGTTCTCATTCTGAAGCTAGTTAATTGTTCTGTAATATAATTGAGGGGGTGTAGTAGGCTGATTCTAATTAAATACAAAAAATTATGGATCCAAACTGCTGACATTCAAATGCTAGTTCCATTACTTACCAGCTGTGTGATATTGGGCAGTTACTTACCTGTAAAATGGGGATAATTATAGTACTTGTCTCACTTGGTACTTAGATTACGTGAATGCATACACAGGCATCCTAGAAGAGGATCTGATATAAAATAAGCTACTATGTAACTGTTAGTTTTTATAATATTTTAATTCAGCAGAGGAAGCACCTACAGAGGAGCTAGGAGCTAATGCTAGGAGCTAAAATATCATGGCATTCTGGTTATATAATTAAATACAAGTTGTTTGCTTTTGCAAAAGAAAATGGAATACAAGGAAGGGCGAGCCAGTGCTTTTAGAACTGTGGAAACAAGAGAGTAACAAATCTTACAACAGGGAGTTACCTCTAGTTTTGACATCAGCTGTGTTTTTCATTTATACTGCAGATGGGCAGAAAAAGCACTGGTTAATAAGCATAGGGGTTTGTAGAGTGAAATGGTTCTGCACTACATATACAAGAAATTGCTCTGGTTACTTGTATGCCTTAAAGATTTGATCTAGAAGTTTGCACATAAACTGAGAAATTAGAGCAAGAATTAAAAATACAGTAAGTGAAGATTGAACAGTACCCACACCACCCTACAATAAGATTTGGTCCTCCCTGTTATATTTTGTAGTTTGATGTCATGTAATCTATTAGAATTTTATTAATTCCACTTACACAGACAGCCATCTGGACCTTCTCTAAGCAAGACCAGACCTAGTATACAACTGAAATGATTGATGGGCTCTGGAATTGATTAGTTGTTCTGTGAGACAAATGAAGTGTTTTGGCAGAAAATACCAGAGGTCGCTGCTTGTGGTCAGACACAAAAGCCTGCAGAATTTCAAAGAGATTCTTTCATCGTTGACTTATAAAGTTTCCATTTTTAAACAATAATGGATTTTGAAAATATTTCCCAGATATCTTTTCATTGGCTGCTCTCTAGTCCTGATTATAAATGGAAGAATATAAGTATAAAAAATTAGAATGAAAGTGATTTTTTTATGCTTTAATTTTGTATTCTTGGTGAAATATGAACTAGCTTGGAAGTAGCATAAAAGCTTGTCACACATAAATTATACTCTAAAATTTTCCTGAAGGAGATATGATTGGAGAAAAAGCTGTAACTTATGTAGTTTTATTGTAAATTACTTCTAAAATCAGATGGTATAAAATTCTATTTATTTATTCAAAACTTCACAGTTAGATTGCAGCCTGTTTTTAACAAATCTGCTTAAAGATTCTTAAGCTTCCAGAGTATGTGTTATACATATTTGTGTTTTAAAAAATGAATATTCAGCTTTTTATGTGTTTAACAGGCCAAGTCATTCTGGGACACTACTATCCTAATGACACTAGTGCCTTTAGCACCAAAAAGCTTCCCCCCATCTGTTTTGCTGGTGGTGGTGTAATACTTGCCTATTTCACCATGTTGCCTGTGATCAACATTGTGTTAACACCTTGGTGATAGGTGATAAATTGGATGACATATGTCTTGTTACATTCTGGTTATTCTTTGAGGACTACACAAGTGTGTATAGGCAAGTGGGCAACTCCCCCTGGAGAATCTGACTGCTCAGAATGAACTTGAGTTATGGATTTATTCAGCCTGTAAAACCTCAGCTGGCATAAATAATTGAGAAAGCAAAGGTTTGTCTTTGGTGCATACCTCAGGGACTCATGGTTGCCTTCCTTCTCTCTACCTCCCTTTCTTATGAAAATGATTCCAGTTGCACTCCTAGATAATAACACACCAAGCAATTAAAAGCCATGGGTGGCTGGAGAGAGGAGAAAAGGTTTAGTTAATGAGCTTTTCCTCTTCCAGTGCCCATGAGAGCCTCAGGAATGACAAGGCGATTAAAGCGAAGAGATAATTATAGATTATGTGAAAATGGGTCCCCTGGGACACGTGGGTCTTGACATAAACAGTAACTGTTGTAAAAGTCTCCTGGCTCTCATATTCACCCTTTGCTAGCGTGCTTCATTTACCTCCAGTGTGCTCAGTGTCATCATGCCAACCAAGCATATACACAAATCTAGCCCTTTCTGAACCAAGGGTCATTCATCAACTAAAACCATCATCTTCTCTTCTTCTTTCTTTCTTTTCTTCTTTTTTCATCTCCTCTTTCTTTTTCCTGCTTTACTCTCTTTCCTGTCTACCCCATCTAATTTTTCTTTCTCTCTTTCCCATATCCTTTATGTAGTACCTATGAAATTCTTATTTACAAAGTTTGGTGTGTGTATGTATGCATATATAAAGATATATAGAGGTTATGGGTATACTGTATCCATTACAGTAATAAGCAGAATATGTATTACAAATAATATGAACAGGGCCCCTTACCATCTCATCTAATGCCAGTTTTCCGCTCACCTCCTTGTTTGCTCTGTTCCAACCACATTGGCTTATTTTCTTTCCTTGAAGTTCTAATTTGTGTAGGATATGAAGAATGATCCCCAGCTTACAACATATGCTAAATTCTTAATAATGATGACAGTTAATATTCATTGACCATTTATTACATGCTAGTATAGTATCCATACTATATCTATTCTCTTAATCTTTAGGGTGACTGTATTAAATATAGATGCTATTAGTATTCTTGTTTTACAGAAAAGGAAACTGAAATTCAGAGAAGTTAGCTTCCTTGCCCAGGGTCACATAGTAACTCTGCTCTTAATTACTGTGCTATACTGGCTCTGGAAATGTTTGAGGAATTATTATAATCTCTAATTAATGAAATGAGTCTGATAGTTGTTACTATTTAATATGGTAAGTATTTTCAGTTAAAATTTTTAAAATAAAATTTCTTTTCCATTTAATGTTTTAGAAAATGTACTTCACTGGTAAAATCTGAGACTTTAGTCTTTCATTTATCAATATACAGATGATGATCTTTCCTTTGGATCAATTGTCTTACTGATTTTAGACTTACCTTAATGGTTGAGAATGTAACTCAGCTCTGTAGAGACTTTTAGGAAAGTGAATCTGTGCTTTTTCTGATATGGCCACTGATTTTCCAGAGATTGATCAGAACTAAACTACATTTTATCTTATTGGCATTTAAAGTATCAGAAATTTTCAATCAACTTTGTTTAAAGTTAAACAGCTTTTAAGGGGTGAAAATGCATTTTTAGTAAATGGTGATTCTTTGACAACTTAAAGCAAAAGGAGGGTAAAGGATCTATACCTGGAAAATGTAATGCCAGCAAAGGATGGTTTGATAAGTTTAGAAGGAGGTTTGACTTTAGAAAGGTCACGATAATAGGAGAAACAGCTTCTTCTCACCAACAGGCAACAGATGAGTTCTTGGATGCCATAAAAAATATTATTGAAGTGACAGAAGAAAATCTAGGCAGTACTATTCAGGACATAGGCGTGGGCAAAGATTTCATGACAAAAATGCCAAAGCAATTACAAAAAAGCCAAAATTTGCAAATGGGATCTAATTAAACTAAAGAGCTTCTGCACAGCAAAAGAAACTATCATCAGACTGAACAGACAGCCTACAGAATGGGAGAAAATGTTTGCTATCTACCCATGTGACAAAGTTCTAATATCCAGAGTCTACAGGAACTTAAGCAAATTTATAAGAAAAAAAAAAAAGCATTAAAAAGTGGACAAAGGACATGAACACTGTGCAAAAGAAGATATACGTGCAGCCAACAAATGTATGAAAAAAAGCTCAACATCAGTGGATCATTAGAGAAATGCAAATCAAAACCATAATGAGATACCATTTCATATCTTTCTTTTAATAGAATGGCTGTTATTAAAAAGTCAAAAACAGATTCTGGTGAGATTGTGGAAGAAAAGGAATACTTTATACATTGTTGGTGGGAGTGCAAATTGGTTCAACCATTGTGGAAGACAGTGTGGCAATTCTTCCAAGATCTAGAGGCAGAAATACCATTTGGGTCAGCAGTCCCATTACTGGGTATGTACCCAAAGGTGTATAACTCATTCTGTTATAAAGCTATGTGTGTGCATATGTTCATTGCAGCACTAGTCACAATAGCAAACACATAGGATCAACCTAAATACCCATCAGTGATAGGGGGGATAAAGAAAATGTGGTATATGTACACCATGGAATACTATGAAGCCATAAAAAGGAACAGGATTATGTCCTTTGCAGGGACATGAATGGAGCTGGAAGTCATTATCCTCAGCAAACTAATGCAGGAACAGAAAACCAAATCCCACATGTTCTTGCTTATAAGTGGAAGATGAATGATGAGAACACATGGACATGTGGAGGGAAATAACACACACTAGGCCCCTTGGTGGGGCGGAGCAAGGGAGAGCATCAGGAAGAACGGCTAGCTAATGGATGCTGGACTTAATACCTAGGTGATGGGACGATTTTGCAGCAAACCACCACGGCACACGTTTACCCATGTAGCAAACCCGCACATCCACATCCTGTACATATACCCCAAATTTAAAAGTTGAAGAAGAAAAAAAAAAATCATTGAGGAGAAAGGATATCTATTTGCATGAACAGATTTTTAATATAGACAGAAGTGCCCTATTCTGAGAGAAGAAAAAATGCCACAAAGGACATTTATTAGTAAGGAGGAGAAACAGGCACCAGGATTTAGGGCAGGAAGGGATAGGCTAACTCTGTTTTTTCTGCAAATTCGGGCAGGGTTGTGATCAACACTACGCTTATCGATAAAGCTGCTAACCCCTGTGCCTTGAAGGGAAGTGTTAAACACCAGCATCTGGTCTTTTGGTTGTACAGCAAGAAGACCCGGACAACGTGAACTCTTTTTCTGGATTAGTTCCATTGATGCTTTTTCCTTGAAGTCAAGAAGTACCTTTCTAGTTAGAGGACTGCCTTTTAAAGTTCTTTCAATATCAGACAATTCTCCAGCCACTCAGAAACTCATGCGTTCAACACCGAAGGCATCAAAGCAATCTACTTGCTCCCAAACACAACATCTCTAATTCAGCCTTTAGATCAGGGGGTTATAAGGACCTTTAAGGCTCATTATACATGGTACTCTAGGGAAAGGATTGTCAACACTATGAAAGAGAACCTAATAGAACATCATGAAGGTCGGGAAGAATCCATTGGAGATGCCATCATTATAGAAAGAGCCGTGAAAACCATCATGCCTGAAGCAATTAATTTCTGCTGGAGAAAACTGTCTACATGTTGTATATGACTTCACAGGATTTATGGCAGAACCGATCAAGGTAATCTTGAAAGACTGTGAGTATGGCAAAAATGTGTGGCAGGGCAGGGGCAGAGAGTTGGTTTTAAGATATGGATCTTGAAGAAACTCAAGAGCCAATAGACACCACACCAGAGGAATTAACAGAAGACGGCTTGATGAAAGTGAGTGCTTCCAAACCAGATGGATATGATGAGGTACAAGATGTAGAATAAACAGTGCCAGAAAACAGATTGACATTAGACAGTCTTGCAGAAGCATTCTGATTATTTGAGACTGCTTTTGACTGTTAGGATCCTTCTATGTTATGGGTACCCAAACTAAAGCAAATGGTAGAATAAGGATTGGTACTATTAGAAAAACTTTTAGAGAAATGAAAAAACAAGTCAGGCAGAAATTAGGGTGTATTTTTACAAAGCTACACTGAGTGTGCCTGCCTCACCTGCCACCTCCTCCGCCTCTGCCAACCCTGAGACAGCAAGACCAGCCCCTCTTCAGCCTATTCACTGTGAAAACAGCAAGGGTGAAGACCTTTATGATCTACTTCCACTTAATGAATATATATTTTCTTTCTCTTATGATTTTCTCAGTAACATTTTCTTTTCTCTAGCTTACTTTAGGAATATACTGTATAACACATATACAAAATTTGTGTTAATTAACCATTTACATTAGCGGTAGGGCTTCAGGTCAACAGTAGGCTACTAGTAGTTAAGTTTTTGAGGAGTCAAGTTACATGCAGATTTTTGACTGCAGGGGGTCGGTACTGCCCACCCTCCCTGTTGATTAAGGGCCAACTTAGACAAATTCCTTTGGTCATTCACTAGTCCATTGGGTACTGTGTATTTTGAACCTACCTTATTACCTCCTCGACTCCTGAACACCGTTATTTAAATAACATTAAGGAAAAAAAATGCCATCATTTAATTGTGAGATGGTGCAGATGATAAGATTCATAGGAGATGTTAACATGAAAAAATTTCCATTTAGAATCAGTGAAATATGACAAGGTAATTAATAGTTTCCAAATGTCTCTTTGTCATCCAGGGTTTCAAGAACGATTTTAAGAACAGTGCAACACACAACAAAGCACTTTATTAAGCACTTGGATATGAAGGCTAGACTTCTTGAACGTGGTTACTGCCCAAGAAATGTTTTGCCTTTTCCAGGGATTAAACCAAGGTTTTTCAGAAAGGACACTATTTGCAAGATTTTACCTGAGCATCATAGTGTAGATTCTCATTTGTTGTCTTTGGTAAGGTTGAGAGTCAAAAACAGTATCCTAAAACATAAAATCCACATCTGTAATTTTAATTAGATATTAATTAGAAGTGGGGGTTTTCAGTGTGCTAAGTATGACAGCCATGACTATTTAGTCCTTGAGATAGAAGTTGATTTTACCTATTTTGCTCCTTCCAGATAAGTCTTTCTCTTTTTTCTTTTTTCTTTTGTAAGAGACAGGGTCTTGCTCTGTTGCCTAGGCTGGAGTGCAAGGGTGTAATCATACCTCATTGTAACCTCAAACTGCTGTGCTCAATTGATCCTATCACCTTGGCTTCCCAAATAGTTAGGACTATAGGCACACACCACCACACCTAGCTAATCTGAAAATATTTCTGTAGAGGCAGGGTCTTGCTATGTTGCCTAGGCTGGTCTCAAACTCCTGGGTTCAAGTGATCCTCCCTCCTCGACCTCCCAAAGTGCTGGGATTATAGGTGTGAGCCACCACACCCAACTCCTTATAAGTCTTAAACCAGCTTCAACACCTTTGAGTAAGAATTTTTTTTTTTTTTCAGGGAGAGAAACATCTGTAAGTAAAATTAATATATGCCCGTACGATTGTTTTATATTTATAAATTAAAACATGTTTTAATCTCAACTTATAAAATATTGATGGTTTCACCATATCAAAGATTATATAAAATTATTTTATTTATAAAATGAAGATTATATATGTGAAAAATTATATTTAAAAGAATCAGCATTAGACTTTGAGTTTTGTATTTGGCATACACAGAATGTTGAAAAACATAGTTGAAATCAGTGAGATGGCAGCATTATTTTCTAACATTATATTTGAACAGAATACATTCCTTTGCCTTTCAGATCAATAATGTCTAGCTGTACATCCAACAAGTAAATTAGGAACTTAAATTCCTACAAAGAAGTAATATTTACTAGCTGAATTTTGGAAGATAGTATGCAATGCGGGATTTTATCCTGGAAAGACTTCCTCCAAAGGAACTTCACAGAGTGGCATTTTTGGTGAATTACCATTGATCAGGGTCCATTTTTCAACCTCAAAGATGTAGAAAAAAGATCCATAGATGGAGCAGACCTTTAGGGACAAAGTAGGAATAATAAAATTGACCCAAAACTGAGGTGTAAACTAAAATGCTTATTTGTTTACCAAAGGGACTATGTCTTTATAGTGATTGAAGTGCTAGGTCCCTCCTTTCTGAGAATTGAATAGTCTAGAAAAACAGATTGATAGTTAAATGATCATTTATGAACATAAAAATAGAGCCAGGGAAAGTGTATTATTTTGGGGATTGCCTTAGCCATGGTCCTAATGAGACCTCATGAACGAACTGTCTTCCACCAGAAAAATTCCTCAGAATGCTTTTGGGCGTTAGTCTTGTGGTTATACTTCCTAGAAGTATACTAACTGTAGTAAGGAGAGAGTTGTAATGCCTCTCCTTTACAAACCAGGGGAAGAGTGAGCAGAGGGAATGTGGAAGAGAAGAATGGTAATGAAATAACTGGCACAGGAGCCCTTTCAGGTAGATCAGTTCAGTAAAGAATGCATTTATCTCAAGTTGAGGAGCTGGAAATTGAGTCACTTAAAATGATCTATACCTCCATATCCTCTTAAAGGTGTTTGTGTATCCGATAGAGCCCACATATATGCATTCCTTAGTTTGAGGAATTATGGCGTTTGTTTGTATCTTTGTAGATAATGGCTTACTTTCTTTGAATTTTCATTCATGAAATAGATACTTATGCAATTGCCTACTAGAATACTTTGTTTTATATCTGATTTCCAGTTGCTTGATAAATATATGGATTGAATTGAATATTTGTTGAACGTGCCTGTTAAATGGATTTCCAAGCTAGTTTCTTCCATAATTTTTGTAGTTAAATGGACTTTATATGTCTTGCCATGAGACCTATTTGAAATATTCTTTTGGTAAAAAGATGCCATCTGAGTAGAAATTGGTACAGATAACATTTTTAGAAATGGGCAAGGATCTTCCTGTGATTGGGTGAAAAAGATAGCCATATTTAAACACTATTCCTCTTTCCCATAAAGAGTGCTCTTATGTTTCAAAAGAATTTCAAAGAAAAACGTGATTATTCTTCAGGTATATAAATATATTTTCTGTCAATTTCAGAAAAAAATGTAGTAATCTAAAGAAGAAACTTTCTGTTTTGTGCTAGAGATTACATGGGACGTCCTTTAAGGTAGCATCATAAAGATAACTCACAGTCATCTATAGGTAATTAAATATGATAATTTTTAGATGCACATTCAACAAAGAGGAAAAAAGATAACTGAGTAAAAAATCAAGAAAGGAAAATAAAGATGTGAAAAGACGTTTATTAAAGGCTGTACTGTGTTTCATAATGATTGGATTCATTTGCACGTTATTTTATTTCAGATAAGCATGGATACAGTGGGCAATATAGACTATGAAAGACTGTATTGAGCTCTTAGAGAACTGTAGAGAGAGAATTTAATTTACACATTGTACATGGTTTTGTTAGGGGTGGAAATAGGGAATGATGTTGCTCCAGCTGTTTCTTCATTTTGGCCACTAGGTGGTGACATTGTATAAAGACAGCTTGGTTGTGGAGGTTAAGATACTCAAAATTTGGTGTGGGACTGGATATCTATAATTTTTTAATATTCATCATTCAGCCTTGTGACACATTTTTGGTGATTTTATTGGACTTCTCTTTTTAATATTTATATGTGTACACTATCCTGAAGTATTTTGTTAATATCTCTGTGCCTAGCATATTTAGTGATAAACTGTATATGATAAACAGATACTTAGATAAACAAATGCCACCTGCCCTCCAAAGAATTCACAAAGCAAAACAAACTAATTGTTACATTTGATGTGTCTAAGAAACATATTTAAGATCTATTAAATGAAACAGAAATTTATGTGTGTTTATACTGTGTTTACTTTTTTTTTTTTTTTGAGTTGGAATCTTGCTGTCACTGGGCTGAAGTGCAGTGCCGCGATCTTGGCTCACTGCAATCTCTGCCTTCTGGTTTCAAGCAATTTGCCTTCCTCAGCCTCCCGAGTAGCTGGGATTACAGGTGCTTGTCACCACTCCTGGCTAACTTTTAGTAGAGTCAGAATTTCACCATGTTGGCCAGGATGGTCTCTATCTCCTGACCTCGTGATCCGCCTGCCTCGATCTCCCAAAGTGCTGGGATTACAGGCGTGAACCACTGTGCCCAGCCTGTGTTTGCTTTTTTTATTTTTTTTATACTGCTTGTAGCATAGGTATACATAAAGAGGGGCCACTCCAAAAACCTTTTCATCTGTGAATAACCGTTATATATTACTGTGTATGGGTAACCCACATGTCAAGGATCCTTCTGTGCCCTACCACCAACTTCCCATTATTTTCTAATTCAAAAACAATTGGTGACTAGCATTGTAGTATTCCTATGACTTAAAAAGACTCAGTCCCTTCTGTAACGGTTGAGGTTGGTGCCTCTTGAATTAGTGGGTTCTCTGTTACTGGATTAGAAGAAAGTAGGTCCCTATTATCCTTAAATTGAGTCTCTGAAGGCATTCTTTCATAGACATGGTGTTTTTAATGGTGGTTAAATATAGCTAAAGTGGTATTATATGCAGCCCTACTTTTTAAAATCAGAATTCTCTTTTCTGGGGTTTGGCCTCACTTCTTATTTTCTTTACAGAATAAGTAATTGAAAAAGCATTTTCTCTTCTGTACAACAGGACCTTTTCAAGTGACCATAGTCCTATTAAACATGATTTCTTACTTAAAACCTACCTCATTTTCTCTAGCAGGAAGCAAGTTGTTTCTGCTCTGTTCTCTTATAGTCCTTTCTAAGGATCCAACTTTTACCTTATGCTGATTGTGTGTAAATTTTTGTTGTCCCAACTATACTGCTTGTGTCTTAAAGGCAAACTTTCTGGCTTAGCCTTGTATCTGTTATCAACAAATTCTTGTCCAATGCCTTACATGTAGTAGGTGCTCAATAAAATACTTCAGATGCTTAAGGAACGCTTAGATGGCTGATGCCAAAGTAGTGTGTTTTAAGATAATTAGCAATGACTGGAAATAACTTTCTTTATGGCACAAGATGTTTAGATTGGCTTTTAAGATAGAAGAACTCCTATGGCCAGGTGTTTTGCTTTCTGATGAATGGATGCTATGGCATTGCAGTTTATAAAACACAATAGTTTGATTTTTGGAACTCAAAATGCATTCCTTTATATTTTATAAAATTCAGTACACATATGTGGCAGTTTCGTTGTTAGTATTCTAAATTAGTGATCTTTATGGGAGTCACGGATTCTTTTAAGAATCTGATTGAAACAATTCTTCCCCCAATGTATGCAACACCCAGAAAAATGCACGTGCCTTACAAAGATAATTCTGTACATTGTTTAGAGAGCTCATAGATTTCATGTTAAGAACTTCTGCTTCAGATTTTGGAATAGACTGCAGCTGATTAGTCAAAAGGCAGCATAATATAATAGAAAAATGTACTGTATACAAAATCAGTTGATCTAAGTGAGTTCTAGCTCTTTTTCTACCTTTGATAAATGTAGTACCATTTGGCAGGTCATTTAACCTCTCCTTTTTGCCTGTTTCTTCATTTGTAAAGTGAAATTGTTGGATGAAAGAGTAAGTGAATTAGCACATGCAATATACTTAGAAGAGTGCTGGGTGTGCTTCCCGGCTTTTCCTTCTAGTCTTTGATTCTACTATCTTATAAAAGATTTCTGAATTTTTAATGCCCCTCCCCCTCTTTGTCCAATTAATTTTCTTTCCTTTAAGAAAATTGCTTTCATATATATATTTAAAACTTGAATAACAATTAATTCTCTTATCCTGTAAGGCAAGTAGGAAACTAAGAACTTTAGCCTTTTCAGGAGTTAGATATATTACATCTGCTGAAAAATTATTACCGTTCATGTAAAATTTTTTTATAAACAGATTCCGTTAACACCTATGTCAGCAGCAAACAGATTGTGTTAAAAATATGTAACTTTTATGTATTACCCAGTAAGAAAACACCTTTCTTTTTTTTTATTCTAGGGAAGAAGACAAAAATATATTTGATTACTGCAGGGAAAACAACATTGACCATATAACCAAAGCCATCAAATCGAAAAATGTGGATGTGAATGTGAAAGATGAAGAGGTATGAAAAACATGCCCCGTTAATTATTTCCCTGTGCATTATTAATTATTATCCTGTGCATTGTTGTTCTGCCCCAGTGCCTTTTCCTAAATGGTAGGCCAATGAACTACAACTCAAAGTACAGTATGGTTAAGAGTATCAGAATATTTAAATCAGATGGTATTAGCTAGTTAAGATACTTTCTGTGATTATGTCCAACATATTTTTTATCTATGTTTTAGAAGTTACTACCTGAAATTTGTAGGTGTCTAATAGCTTCTATTTGTTTATGCTAAAGGGAGAGGTTATTAGCATACTAAGTGAAATCTGTAGGTAATAGGAAAATCTCATTTATAAATAGCTTTCATGTCTTCTGTTATACCTTGAACAACTAGGTATATTGCTTGATAAATATCTCTCTAGAAAACTGTCAGAGTTTTGGTAAAACAATAATTTAAATGCTGACCTACTTATTAAAGGAATCCTATAGTAAATTACTTTATAAAATGTATTACTTCTTTTTTTTAAAGAGAGACAGGGTCTCACTCTGTAGCCCAGGCTGGAGTGCAGTGGTGCGCTCATAGCTCACCGCATCCTCAAACTCATGGGCTTAAGTAGTCCCCTTGCCTCAGCCTCCCAGGTAGCCAGGACTATAGGCATGTGCCATTACTCCTGGCTAATTTTTTATTGTTTTGTAGAGATGGCCATCCAGGTTGGTTTTGGCTCTTTTTTATTTTTGTATGCTGTGGCCGTCCAGGTTGGTCTTGACCTCCTGGCCTCAAATTATTCTCCTGCCTTGGCTTCCCAAAGTGTTGGGATTATAGGCATGAGCCACTGTGCCTTGCCTATTACTTCTTAATTTATTTGTGTTGTGAATAATACCATTCACATATTGAGTTTTGACTGACCCTGAATTATAGCTGTTAACAAAGGAGCAAAGTTTACTAATTCACTTATAATCATTTTCTCATTCTTTGGTGATGCAAGGTGGCAATTGTTAGAAAGAAATCATTAAGTGATCACAGATAATCTGTAGAATAGACAATAATCAACTTATATGTAATTCAGAGCTCCCTATACAGGTTAGCCCTTAATATTATCTCACCTTTAAGGAATATCTTTCCTGTGATGATATTGTCAATGGCATCTGGAATTGAAAATGTAAGACTGTGATACTGCACAAACGGACTAGTAATACTGTGTGTTTTTAACTAAGTAGTGAAACAAACAGAGCTAAAAGATGTGGATAGAGAAAAACCAGAAGTCAAATTGTGAAAAAATAATACCAGGTCTTCTTACTCTAATAGGGTTCTTTTTCCTTTTCCTTTTTCTTTTATTTTTTATTTTTTGGCCTTTCAGGGTCAGAATACAAGCATACCTCTGAAATATTGCATATTCAGTTCCAGACCACTGCAGTAAAGTGACTATCATAATAAAGCAAGTCACGTGAAATTTTTGGTTTTCCAACGCATATAAAAGTTACACTATACTATAGTTTATTAAGTGTAGAGTAGTATTATATCTTTTTAAAAGTACATACCTTAATTTAAAATAGTTTATTAATAAAAAATTCTGACAATCATCTGACTTGCCTTCAGCAAGTCATAGTTTTTTTTGCTGGTGAAAGGTCCTGCCTCAGTGTTGATGGCTGCTGACTGATCACAGTCATGGTCACTGAAGACTGGGGTGGCTGTGGCAATGTCTTAAAATAAGTCAGCAGTGAAGATAGCTACAATGATTAAGTTTTCCTTCATAAAAGATTACTCTGTACATGCAATTACCCACTGTAGAACTTCTTTCAAAATTGTAGCCAATCCTTTCAAACCCTGCCACTGCTTTATCACTGAGTGTATGTTATATTTTAAATTTTTTGTTATTTTAACAGTGTACACAACATCTTTGCTGGAGTAGAATCTGTCTTAAGGAACCACTTTCTTTGCTTACCCATAAGAAGCAACTCCTCATCTACTCAAGGAACTAGGATTGTAGGCACCCACCACCATACCTAGCTAAATTTTTTTGTATTTTTAGTACAGATGGGGTTTCACTACGTTGGTCAGGCTGGTCTTGAACTCCTGACCTCGTGATCTGCCCACCTTGACCTCCCTAAGTGCTGGGATTACAGGTGTGAGCCACTGTGCCAGGCCCTCAGCCTATCTTTCGAAGCTTTGAGGCCAGCTATTGACTTCTCTCCAGCTGTGAAAGTCCTGGATGGCATCTTCTTTCAATAGTAAGAGTAGTCTGTTTTCTCTACATTGAAGGTTGTTGTTGACTGTAGTCACCTTTATCAGTTACTTTAGCTAGGTCTTCTAGATAACTTGCTGCAGCTTCTACATCAGCACTTGGTGCTTTACCTTGTACTTTCATGTTATGGAAATGACCTCTTTCCTTTAACCGCATGAACTAGCCTCTGACTTTTCTTCTGAAGCTCCGTTACCGTTCTCAACCTTCATAGACTTGAAGAGAACTAGGGCCTTGCCCTGGATCAGGCTTTGGCTTAAGGGAATGTTGTGGCTGGTTGATCTTCTATCCAGATCACTCATTTTTTCCACATCAACAATAAGGCTGTTTTACTTTTTTTATCATTTGTATGTTCACTAGAATAGCACTTTTAATTAAAAGTGCTCAAGAATTTTTCACTGGCATCCACAAGTTGGCGTTTTGCACAAGAGGCCTAGTTTTTGGACTGATTCTCACTGTCACTCAGGCTGGAGTATAGTGGCATGATCAGGGCTCACTGTAGCTTCTGCCTCCTGGACTCAAGCGATTCTCCCACCTCAGCCCCTCAGGTAGCTCAGTCCACAGGTGTGCACTACCACACCTTGCTGATTTTTGTATTTTTAGTAGACATGGGGTTTTGCCATGTTGCTGAGACTGGTCGTGAACTCCTGGGCTTAAGTAATCTGCCTGCCTTTGCCTCCCAAAGTGTTCGGATTACAGACATGAGCCATTGCACCCAGCCAAACTTCCAATTATTTTAATGTGTCTTTTGCAACTTACCTACGTAATTCTAAATAACATACTTATATTTCTTGATTTTTCAACTTTAGACATTATTGATTTCTTTCTGTGTTATATTTAGATATAACTGTTTTACTCATCTTCCCCCTGACCCTCCTGATATAATTATGTCACAACTTTTAATTTCAGCTTTCTGATTGAATCTCTGTTGAATCAGTATTAATATTATTATGACTATGTAGATATGCATTGCTAAGCTGTGGATTGTACTTGTGTGTATCAGTCAGCTTTTGCTGCAGCACAAACAGCCCCCAAATTTCAGTTGCTTAAAGCAACAAACATTTGTTTTTTTGCTTATATCACTGTCTCATGAGATGAGTGACACCATCTCATTTATATATTCTTACAATGCACTTACTTGATTTCTTGCTTTGTATTAATTTGATATTTCAAAAGGATTTTGGATCAGTTGAGACAGTCCATATATTTTAGCTGCTTTTATTATTCTTAATAGTATGAGTGAAGACTGATGATAATATAACAAAGAAATGAATAAGCCACTTTTCAAAGTCACGGTTTTTTCACTGGAAGTATCTTGTGTGTACAATATGATGGCTGTTAATACTTATCTTTCAAATAACACATACTTTATACAATGCATGTGATAGTTTACAGAGTACTGTCACTTACTACTTTATTATCTTTACAACAGTTCTCTAAGGCAGACATTGTCGTCATTTTACAGACAGGAACTGAAGTTCAGAGACCAGTATTTACTTGCTCAAATGCATATAACTGCTAAGTAGAAGCCAGGTCTGGGGGAGTGTCCTTCCTACCACTAGATTTTATAAGGATAAATTAAAAGAAGAAGTATAAGCAGTTGTCCTTTGGACTTCCTTGTGTTATGCTCTGATTTGCAATAATTTCTTTTATAAAATGTTGCTAAAAGGCAAATCCACATGTGACCTTCACAAAGATCATTGGATGGACAACAGTGATGGGGTGGAATAAGTGCCTAGAATACAGATAGCTTACACTAAATAACACATATTTTGTGTTTGAAAAGGAAATGTATTGCTTCTGCCATTTCGTTACTTTGATGTAGTGCTGCTTTCCAGACCTTCCAGTTTGTTACCCATGCAGCTACCTTTACCCTCAGCCTGCCAGAACATTGTGTTTCATGAACAGATGAAGTGCTTACACATTCATAGACTGAGACGCCAAGAATTCAGTTGGGTTCTCTCATTGCTCCAAGCAGATTTCTGCCCTCTCAGCCATGACAGCTCAGGTCGGGCTTTGAATACTGATGGCAAACCTTTTATTATTAATCAGGGATTTATATGAATTAATTTAAGAACATAAGGGAGGTGGGAACTTAAAATGAAAATCAAACTTAACATCCCAAAATAAATAGTACTGCTTCATCACATTTAAAGCTCTAGCAAATAAAACAATTTGGTAAGCCTTGATGATGGACTAAAAGTGTGTATCCTCAAAATTAAAGTTCTAGTTAAATATTTTCAACCCTTTTTGTCCTTTTGACATTTTCTTATTATAAGCTGGGTAACAATTAGAGTTCCGAAAGGACATTCAGTTCTTTTTTCTATTTATCTGGTATTTGAACTGGAGGTATTTCCCTGTTGATTCCCTAGGATTCTCTGAGATAGTATACACTTTTACTAAAAATGTTGATTCAGCGGGCTCAACCTAATTTTATGACTGAAAATCACGTTTATTGCATTTAAAATTTGCTGTGAGCACATAAAGAAATTTAATTATAATAATAAAATGATAAGCTACATTTGTATTCCCACACATTGAAATAAATACATATATTATTAACTGATAACTATGAATTTATAATTTATAATTTGTTACATTATCTGAAATACATACATTTGGATCTAAGTATTGTAGTATATGAGCAAATATATATGAAATGCCTTTTAAATTAAATGTATTTCATAATGAAGTTATTTTCTCGTGCATGAGTGTAATTCCTAGAGTACCTCTTTTATTCATTAAAGCTGCAATTACTACAGGTTGAATATTCCTTATCTGAAAATCCAAAATCTGGAATGATTCAAAATCTGAAACTTTTTAACAACAGCATAATGCTCCAAGGAAATGTTCTTTGGAGCACTTTGTATTTCAGACTTTTGGATTAAAGATGGGCAGTCAATAAGTATATAATGTAAATATTCCAACTTTTTATTTTAATCAAAAATTTGAAACACTTCTGGTCCCTAGCATTTGGCATAAGGGATCCTCAACCTATGTATTTGTATTTCATAATGAAGTAGTATACTAATAATATAGTAAGGCATATATTTCTAATTTGAGAAAATTGCCTGGTATTTCGTACTGATAAATTAATTAGGGGACAATGTCTATGTTTTGCATAATAGAAAAAGTCTTATAGTTATGCTTAGATGTTTCAGGGTCCAAGTTTCTAGCACCATGGTGTCATACATACTTTTTAAAAAAAAATTAAATGAGGCCAGGTGCAGTGGCTCACACCTGTAATCCCAGCACTTTGGGAGGCTGGTGGATCACGAGGTCAGGAGTTCAAGACCAGCCTGGCTGAGATGGTGAGACTCATCTCTACTAAAAATACAGGAATTAGCCGGGTGTGGTGGTGGGTCCCTGTAATCCCAGCTACTCGGGAGGCTGAGGCAGAGAATTGCCTGAACCCAGGAGGCGGAGGTTGCAGTGAGCTGAGATCACGCAACTGCACTCCAGCCTGGGCGACAGAGCGAGACTCTGTCTCAAAAAAAAAATTTTTTTTAATTAAATTAAATTACAACTTTTATTTTACTTTAAATCATTTGAGAAATGCTTGAAAATTACGTTCAAAATATGAAGGGAAAAGTTAAAGAGAATATCTTAAAGGCTATTTATTTTTTTAAATGGTGGTTCAGTTTTTATTTTTGACCCACATTACTACAGCTCTTCACGCCTACCATATATTTATGGTTTTTCCAAGAAAATATCTTTTAAGGGGAAAAGATGATTTCAGTAATTTGTAAAGTATATTTAAAGTATGGGCAGAATATTTGCTATCAAACATCAGGCTCAAATTATGTTTATATGATTCCAGTCACACGTTATTTCTCAGATCAGTGTACTATACAGTCAGCATTAAATACATGCTTATTGTTAGTATTTAAATAGTATTTTAAATCTTTGAAGTAATTTAAATGTTTTAGATCAAATGTAACAAGGCAGTCTTTTAGCAAAATAGATGACATTATTCCAGTGCAGCTGTTTATCATCAGTCCTCTCAAAAGCATTCATACATAGTTTATTGGTTTTCCATAGATTCTTATCTAATGGACTCCCAAATTCCACTTTTATTGGGCTGCTGCTTTAGTTACATTCTTTCCTTTCTGTCCTTTTGACAGTATAATTGTTGTCATTAGCCATTTTCCATAGTCTATTGATTCTTTCAGATACTTTGAAGAAGGTCACCTTTCTCTTGACTACCGTTTCTTTCCTTTCTTACTTTGTTTTAAATCTACGGCTCATAACATAATACAGTTTGCGTGCTTTCGGCTTGATAAACTGCTGCAAACTCTGGCAAAACTGTGACAGTACTAATGTAACAGAAAAGCAAAGGATTAAGAGGCAGGGTCAGCATACTGAGGCTAAATTTATGCAGTTATATGAGATTTGAGGAAGGAAGAAAGAATGCATCCTCTTAAATAACTTCCTATATCAGACTATATGTTGTTTTGGTTTTATAGTTGATTAAGATGTTAATTTGAAGGACCTTTGTTTATTCACACTAATGACTGAGAAATGCATTACAAATTGTGTATTAGGCTTGTTTGCATTAATGTAGGCAGTGCTGTTTAAAAATCCAGCCTATGGTCATGCTTTACATCAGGAATTCAGATTTAACACAAACTCAGAAAATAGTGAAAACAGTTTAAATCCTGTGAACCTTGGCAAATTATTTTTGGTATTTTTTCATTGTGGCAAAATATACATAAGATGTAATTATTTTTAAATCTACAGTTCTGTGACATTAAATATGCTCACATGAGGCCGGGCACTGTGACTCACACCTTTAATCCAAGCACTTTGGGAGGCCAAAGCTGGTGGATCACCTGAGGTCAGGAGTTCAAGAACATCCTGGCCAACATGGTGAAACACTGTCTCTACTAAAAAAATAAAAATTAGCTAGGTATGGTGGCACATGCCTGTAGTCCCAGCTACTCGAGAGGCTCAGGCAGGAGAATCACTTGAACCCGGGAGGCATAGGTTGCAGTGAGCCAAGATCATGCCACTGGCACTCCAGACTGGGTGAGACTCACTCCAGAGTGAGTGAGACTCCATCTCAAATATATATATATGTTCACATGAGCCAAAGTGTGGTGGCCCACACCTGTAATCCCAAGTACTTGGGAGGTCAAGGCATGAGGAACTCAAGCCCTGGCGCTTAAGACTAGGCTGACCAACACAGTGAGATCCCATCTAATAATAAAAAATGAATAAATAAAATAATAAATTTATGTGTGTAACTACCACCACCATACAAATTTTTTATCTTCCGCAGTTGAAACTGTGTACCAAGCTAGGTGTTGTAGCTGATGCCTTAATCCCAGCACTTTGGGAGACTTAGGTGGATGGATCACCTGAAATCGGGAGTTCGAGACCAGCTTGGCCAACATGGTGAAACCCCATCTCTACTAAAAATATAAAAATTAGCCACCCATAATGATGCACATCTGTACTCCCAGCTACTCCAGAGGCTGAGGTAGGAGAATCGCTTGAACCTGGGAGGCGGAGGTTGCAGTGAGCTGAGATCACACCGCTGCATTCCAGCCTGGGTGACAGAGTGAGAATTTGTCTCAAAAAAAAAAAAAAAAGAGAAAAAGAGTCTCAGTACCTATTAAACACTACCCATTCCTCCCTTCCCCTGCCCCCTGGCAACGACCACTCCATTTTCTGTCTCTGAATTTGACTACTGCAGGTGCTTCATTAAGTGGAGTCATAATAATATTTGTTCCTTTTGACTGGCTTATTTCACTCAGCATAACATCTTCAAGGTTTGTCCATGTTGTAGCATGTGTCCGTTTCCTTTGGTAAGCCAAATAATACTCCATTGTATGCATATACCACATTTTATTTATTCACATATCCATTGATGGACGCTTGTTTTGCTCTTACCTTTTGACTGTTGTAAATGATGCTATGAACATAATTGTACAAATTTTTGTTTCTTTTTTTCTCCCAATAATTTATTATGAAAAATGTTAAACATACAGAGAAGTTGAATTTTACAGTGAACATCTGTATTTCCACCATCTGGATTCTACCATTAGTATTTTACTATTCTTGGTTTATCTAGCCAGTCATCAAATATATTATATTTTTTGATACATTTTAGAGTACACAGACAATAGTACACTTCGTTCTAAATATCTTAACATGCATAATATTAACTAGAATTCAGTATTTTTCTTTTAAACTAATACTTATATACAGTGAAATGCACAAGTCTTAAGTGCACTTTTGATGTACTTTGACAAATGCATATGCTTAAATAACTGAAGCCCCTATCAAGATATAGAACATTACTGTCACCCCAGAAAATTTCCTCATGTTCCTTCCCAGCCACTCTTTTGATCCCAAAAAGGTAACCACTGTTTTGATATCATTCTACCGTAGATTAGTTCTCCTTGTTCTAGAACTTTATATACATGGGCTTATACATATGTACTCTCTGTGTAGGGCATCTTTTATTCAGCATAATGTTTTTGACACTCATCCATATTGCTATAGTTCAGTACTTCCTTGTTTTGTACTGCTGAATATGTTCCATCATGTGAAAATGCTATTGTCTTATGATGGATACCTGGGCTGTTTTCATGGCAACTTCCTATTATTATTGCTATTAATTACCTCCTTTATACATGATGAAATGATACCTCCTTTTAATATTCCTTTACCGTAACTAACATTATAGCTTAGTAAATTCTTGTGAAGGGATTTTTTTTCCCCTTCTGAGACAGTCTCACTGTTTGGCCGAGGCTGGAGTACAGTGGCTCAATCACGGCTCACTGAGCGATGACCTCATGGGCTCAAGCAATTCTCCTACTGAGCTGAGCCTCCTGTGTAGCTGGGACTACAGACACCATGCCCAGCTAATTTTTGTATTTTTTCTAGAGATGGGTTTTTGCCATGTTCTCCAGACTGGTCTCAAACTTGCCTGCTTTGGCCTCCCAAAATGCTGTAGTTGGGGGCATGAGCCACCACACTGAGCCAGATTTTTTTAAAGTAGTGTATTTAAAATTCTTCTCAATTTCATGACAGATTAGCAACACCATTTTTCCCTACCCTAGATATTTGCCAGTGAAAGAGGTACTGTAGTTGTTGATTTTAAGTGTGTATCACACATACTGGTGTGTGGTTTTCCTTTTAATGCTTGTGAGTAAATTATCCTGCAGGGAGTCATTGGTTTCCATGCTAGGTATATCTTGAGATG
Source organism: Cebus imitator (assembly GCF_001604975.1). Taxonomy (NCBI): domain Eukaryota; kingdom Metazoa; phylum Chordata; class Mammalia; order Primates; family Cebidae; genus Cebus; species Cebus imitator. The sequence continues at coordinate 1,401,184 of NW_016107348.1, read as the reverse complement.
TTAGACTGTCTCCCTATCTTATTCCTAAGTTTTTGAACCAACATTGTCATTTCACTGTGGACGGAGAAGTAAAAGAAGGAGGCATTGTGTAATTTCTGGTGGTTGCAGGTAGGGGTCTTCTCACTATGGCCACCTGCTAAAGTAGTAGCAGCAAAAGGTGGAAGATAGTACAGAGGAGATGGGGTCATTACAGGTTGTTTGTAGTTGAAGTCAATCTCTACTACAATTGTAAATTGATACCCAAATTTTTTGCAGAGAGAAATTCAGGTCCACCTGTTTGCAGTATTTCATTTGCTATTAGACAGTACCATATCATATACCATATGTGTTTATGGAATGGCAGATGACAACTCTTACAAATTTAAATATACCAACTTTGCCATGTTTTATCTACTGTATGTATGGTATACATACTTTGTATTTGATCTCAAAATACCGTAAGAACATCAAAACTCATTTTATAATAGAATACCTCCCTCCTTCCCTCCCTTCCTCCCTTTTTTTTGACGGCTTTGCTCCAGCTCAGGCTGCAGTACAGTGGCACTATCTTGTCTCACTGCAGCCTCCACCTCCCAGGTTCAAGTGATTCTCCTGCCTTAGCCTCCCGAGTCGCTGGAATTACAGGCACGCGCACCACCACACCCCACTAATTTTTTGTATTTTTAGTAGAGACGGGGTTTCACCATGTTGACCATGCTTGTCTCAAACTCTTGACCTCAGGTGATCTGCCCTCCTCAGCCTCCCAAAATACTGAAATTATAGGCGTGAGCCACCATGCCTGGCCAGAATCTCTTCTCTTTTCTTTAAGTTTGTGAAATTGAGGGGGAAAATCTAATTTAAAAAATTCTACACGGTTTAAGGACAAGTTACTAAGGAAATCAAAGAAGCATTTCATATATTAAGATGTGCTCTCTGTATTTTCCAGAAGGTGTGAAAGTAATAACACTTAATAGGTTAGCTGCTACCCTGCACTTTCAAAGCACTTTAGAGTCATTCATCTGTCTGAGGTAGGACAGTGTTAGCATCCTTGGTTAATAGATGAGAACTCTTTTTCCCCTTGTATTTGAGTTCCAGAATTTATTCAGAGCTCTCCAGTGTTTGTGGCTTCTAGTGGCCTAACAAAGATTCCTTTTAATAATGGCTCTCCCTCACCAATCTCCTGAATACCTCTGGGATATTTTTCCAGAAGAGTTTTAAAAATTAGAAACAAAAAATTGTCACTTTTTGTGGTAGCAATAAAAATAAATTTAACTTGAAAATTTATAAGAGAGATTATCACTCATGGAAAAAGATAATTATATGGACAAATAGGTAAAATATTTCATAAACTTAATAAAGTTTTAGCAGATACAGCTTTAATGCACACCTAATTCATGGTTTTCCTCTGGAGGAGAGATTATGGAATCCTTTACCGAAAATAATTTAATAATTGTGTTGTGTTGGTTTAGGTGTGTTTGTGGTTAACAAAGAGAAAGGAAAGAAACTGCAGGTATTTATTTCCTGATATTATCATAATTATAAGGATAGCATCTCTGCAAATTACCATTATCTTAAATTGGAGCATGTTTAGAGGAACTTTATAATTTGAAGAAGTAGAAGGTATCACAGACACCTCATTTTGCTGGGTTTTGTTCACTTACGTATAGAGCATCTTGAAGGTTAAAATCCCAAATCCTGATTTGTTTTGTCTGTGTTTATTTACACGTATGTTTAATCCCACTCTTGTTTTTGAGCTTTTTAATAGTGCATGGAATATTAATCATTAGGTGGTCTTAATGTAGATCTCTTCAGTGCTTCTACAGAAAGTCATTGTCAGAGAATTCATTCTAATTCAAGGTTAATTAGTGTACCATTAAAATAATGTGTTACAAGAATTAATTGCATTGCGGGTCAGAAAATGTGTTAAAAAGCATGGTATAAATGTCTGAGAGCACACCATCCTTCTTAAAACATTGCTATACATGTGCCACCCTTCTGGAAAATAGATCCAAAGTGAAAATCACTATGGAGGTCCAGTCATAGGTGTTTCCCCTAAAGTAAATTTTTGGCACCACATGGAAAATTTAAAATATAACTCCCATTAACAGTAAAATGTGTTGCTTGTCAGCTTTACCATTGTGAAACAGCTCAGATTTATATTACAGCTTTAGTTGATGTAACCCTGTTGGGTCAAACCTAAGGAAAATTCAGGAACATGGTCGAGAGATGGAAATTATCTATACATTTTATGGTAAAAAAAAAAAAAAAAAAAAAAGTACAAAACATAGTATGTTGTCCTACTTAAGTAGAGTGTAGTTTTTGTAAGTACCCTGTGTAAATATATTATACATCATCTTAACTGTGTAGTAACTTTTGTCAGTAGTTTAACCTAGTAGCCATAAAATGCACACTTAAAATTAGAACTAAAAATGGTAGACTTTGAAATTTTATCTGATTCTTTTAATGTATTAATGAATGTTGTGAAACAATGGCATGGACCTGTAGAATATTTTATTCATTAGTATTTGTTGAGAGTCATTAAAATATCTAATTGTTCGTATGGAGGACTTTTGAATTAGAGCCCTAGTAACAGCAGGTCACATTAGAGCTACAAAAATTTTAACATAGGAAACTGTGCTCTAGGACTCAACTATACATTTTCACCTGTACTCTTAGAATTGTCTCCACTAAAAAATAACTGCTAGTGGGCTCTGAACAAGGTAAAATAAAATAGTTTCGATACTACAACAAATTGGGAATGATTTGCCCACATTTTTAAATTCTCTGCTTCCCTCCCTCTTAGGATTTTGCTTAAGCCTGTTAGAAAACAGATATTCACAAGTAAATAATAGTAAATCAAGCAAATGAAAGCAAAAGAAGACAATTTGTCGGGGAGAAGTTTTCCTACTCTGTTTTTCTTTTGAAGAATAGATCCTACTTTAATTAGTTGAACTTATAGGTGTGTGAAGAGAGTCCGAATGATAAAAACAATGTAGGCAGTTTTAGAAAAGCTTTCTTGAAAGGTGCTTTCTGCTTTAAAGCAATCCTTGCCCCAGCTTGTATCTATTTAAAATCTTTTCTAAAAGGACATGAAGCAGGAATTTCAACTTAATGTTGAAAAACATCCCATTCTTTATAAATCACAAACATCATTTCCACCTTCAGAAGGTAGTAAGCCATACATCACTCATTTACTCATAAAAGCCCTTAGCTTTGGGGGTTTTGTTTATTCTTCTGAACAAAGTAGGCTTATTTATTTATTTTTTCATTAACTAGAACAAGATTTTCTGGCAGTAGAGAATAGAAATAATGCATGTAGTAACTGTGAGTCTTTGGTAGACAAGTGTTAAAATTAATATTTCATATTGAACAGTTTATCTCCTAATAGTTAATCATCCATTCCCTTTTGCAAGTGGCTTTCACAGTCAACTGTTTGATAATAGACACTAATAGATTGTGCTAGTGTTTTTGAGGTATTTCAGAGTGCAAACTTGGCAATAATAAGGAGAAATGCTTATTTTCAAACTTTTTTTTCCCCCATTTATTTTATTGCATTTTAGGTTTTGGGGTACATGTGAAGAACATGCAAAATTGTTGCATAGGCACACACATGGCAGTGTGATTTGCTGCCTTCCTCCCCATCACCTACATCTGGCATTTCTCCCCTTGCTATCTCTCCCCAGCTCCCCACTCCCCACCGTCCCTCCCCTATTTCCCCCCA